>NW_026924262.1:0-23588 GCF_032062105.1 Saccostrea cuccullata
AAATGGCATTTGCATAAACAATCTATTAATTTAAAAATGTCACAACCGATAGACCACAGGGTGTACTTGATTAATTTTTGCTCCTCTAACTTCACAGTCAATTTTTCCTCTCTCCTTCCTCTTTTTTTTCTATTAATTTAACACTTTCCTTTTTCTCATCTCAACTCCCTCCAATAGGATTTTCGCACATACTCCGTTAAGGCCTACCCTTCATGTTAAATACATTCATTGTTTCTTTTTCTGAGCGTTTCTGCATAGCTACATCTACATCTAGCTGCTGATTTTATTTGAAGACAGCGGCAGTACAGATGACAGACATGAAAATACATTTGAATTAATTTTTTTTCAATTTACATGCACATTCACGGATTTTTAATTTTTTTCTATTGCACTATAATCAAATTGTTAGAATTGTTAAATATTAAGAAATAAACAGTGTACATGCGTCAGATTAAAACTGATTAAAATTTATAGTGTTTTTTACTTTGAAAATAAGGGAAGATATTTTTAGACTTATACTATATCCTTTTGGTAATTTGGAATACTTTACATCATAAATTGACGTTTCACAGATTTTGGCGATTTCCATTAAATTTTTATTTTCCAAAACACATCTTTCGGAATTAATTTATTAAAAAAGAAAATTTCAGAAGGAAAGAAAAGTTGAGAAAACACAGAGCAAAATAAATTCAGGCTAATAAAATGAAATTAAACAACAGTGGAATTCATATTGGTAGTTCAAGAGTGTTAACATAGCATGTGGATATATATAGATGTCCTCCGAAGTAGTCCTGACCCCTAGGGGTCAAATGTAGATTACCTCAAAATATTAGTTCTAGGTGGCACTCGCAAACGGAACTCTTCAGTGAAACGAGGCAACATTCGCGGGGTCAAAAAGGTCAGGGTACGTCATCAGTTGAAGATTTCGACGGAGCACAGGGATCAAGAAAGGCAAACAATATCCCGCTATTTCACACCTGCAAGAAGTCGCGAAAAAAGGCGCATAAAATTGAATCTGTGTGGACTCTTAATTGATTTATTGGTTTATAGGCGAAACACCTGGCGAATTGTTTTGATATGTTTGCAAAAATGATATGAAATGAGTGATTTAGAAATGTGTAAAGTTTTCCTACATGTAGGGAAATCTGTCTTTTTAGGTTCTGGGGTGTATTTTATAATGACGTTTGGGAGGTGGAAATATTTGGAATGATATAGAGAATGGAAAAGAGAGCTAATATATTATTAGTTAGAAACAGGTGCAAAACATAATTGTCAATGGTGTGCTAATAACTTTTGTCGTATTTTACGTGACTGTTTTTAATAGCTTAAGAAGTTCCACAGAACAGTGCAACATTCAACTTTTAACTACTGCCATTTTTCTCTGTGATGTCCCAAAAGCATTTGGTGAGGTTTCATAGCATGTTGAACCGATGAATATCTCACAGCATGTTGAACCCATAAATATCTTTCATAGTCTTAAAAGTCAGAATCCCATTGGAGAATGGTTTGATTTTCAGTCCTAACAACCATCCCACCATTCTCCCTGAGAGGAAAAGTTTCAGGTTAGATAT
Source organism: Saccostrea cuccullata (assembly GCF_032062105.1). Lineage (NCBI taxonomy): Eukaryota > Metazoa > Mollusca > Bivalvia > Ostreida > Ostreidae > Saccostrea > Saccostrea cuccullata. The sequence continues at coordinate 1,572 of NW_026924262.1, forward strand.
TTTCTTCCCCTGGATTTTTTCCTCTCCCAAAAATAGTTCAAATGGGATGTACATGTATACCACGGATGCTGACATTTGGTAAACATGGGACATATATGTGCCTAATTATGATAATGATATATCTAACTCACCCTTACGAGGCGAACCTTGAACTATCTAATAATTCTTACATATAGATATTATTGTTAAATTTAATAGACCAAACATATCACAAACCTGAAAAAATTATGATTTCTATAATTTTTTTCCAAATTGTTTCAGTATAAATTTAAGTTCCCCCACATTTTGACTGATTTTTTCAAGTCATAAAATTTTATATATAATCTACAGCTACATTTATGAGGTTTGGATGTAAGATGCGCAGACATCTGTTAATTTGAAAGTCCATGTTCATAACGTAAATCTAGAAACTAATGTGAAAGTGGATTTTGGAGATTACATGATTGTATATACATGTAAATTTAAACCTTCATCCTTGGTACTCTTTAATATATGACGGGAAATATTTCAGATTCATTTTTATTCAGATTTATATACTAGAAGAAAAAGAGTGTGTCTAAAATGTACAGTATACAATTAGGAAGCATCTACAGAGAGAGAGAGAGAGAGAGAGAGAGAAAGAGAGAGAGAGAGAGAGTAACCAGAATCTAGACTTGTTCAGAAATAAAAGTTTCTTGTTCACTAGATAAATAAATCATGCTTTATTTAAAAAGGGACAAAGATTTAAACATCTCTTTGCACATACTTAAGCCTATATTGGGCTATTGACTAAATCCTTAAAAACCCACTTAAACAAATTGAAAGATAAAATTTCCCGGTCGGTGTAATTTGTGACTCTTGAATGGAGTTGGTCGGTAGCGACTTTCAGGTACCTTAGGTTATCTCTGTCGAGTCATAAGCCAGCAACCATAATATATACGTTTGTCCGAGGCGATTCGAATAAAGATGGCTTGTTTCAGACCCGCAGCAAATGACAACGGACAATTTAATGGTAGAAAATGAAAGGAAATTTAATTTAAACACGTAGTTACCGGATTCATGGGGGTTACTGCTACTTCAGTTGCCGAGTTACACAATTAAAGTCTAGTGAACTTGGATATAAATAACTTATTCCAGGTCCCATATAGTAACAGAACAAAAGAATATTTTATACATAAGTGTTATGTATCTATAAATACAAATAGAGTCTCTCACACGTTGATTTTGAAATACAGAATTATACAGTTGCACATGTATGTTAAAAAAAGGACTGCAATACGTGGACCATATGCATGTGTTTCGAACCAAAATTCAGCTTAGAGAAATTTTTTAGGTTTAGTGAATTTATGTAGGTTCGTTTATTTCCACAGTGTATTTCCTGCTTTGACTGATAGTACATTCATAGCACACTGAATTATTCAATTTTATATTCAGGCTATTTTGATACATGTAACCCATATTGACTGGGACATGATATCTGTTCTGGACTTATACAGAAGAAATCTATCATTAAAAAATAGATCTGATGGTACAAATGTAGCATAGCTCTACACTACGCAGAATTTTAAATTTTCACCCCCCCCCCCCCCAACATGGAACACCGTTTCTATAGGCATCTTTCGAGCTATATTTGGATTGCTGTGTATCAAATTATTTTGCAAGCTTTGATTCACAAAACTAGTGCCGATTTTAAAAGCTAAAACTTGTTGACTGATGTTTTAAATTCAAGTTAATTACTTACTCCAGTATCTAATAGTACATATACTGCGAGTTCTTCCTACTTATTAAAATGCTTGTTCAATCAATGTTTAGTTTGTATATTAAGATCCACCAAAAAATATATAAATACGATGAATTATGCAAATTTCAAAGCAAGATTTGCCAATGAAATTGCATATTTTAATCGACTAGGGCGAATTAAATATTATTCTACGAGCAAGTTGTCTTATGAGCAAACTCTCTTGGCATTCTCGCGCTTGCGTATCCTGACGTTTGTCCAGGGCATCCGGTTTAACCTCGCTTATAAATATATTTACTGCGTGGACCTTAGGGTCCACGCAATAATCCCTCGAAATAATTTTGTATAATTGCATGAAATACAAAATGTAAATATTCATTTTTAACTTTTACATTAATTGGTGTCAGAGTTCTTCAGAATTGCAAGGTCATATTGTATTGTATTCTTTTCTTGATTTTTTCATGACTGCAATAAAAAATCAGAGACATCAATAATTATTTATATATGTGATAATAATAATCAAACAAAAGTAAATAGAATTGAAAGTCAAAAACTGAAAAAGGCCAAATTTCAATAAAATGTGTTGCAACATACAGGGTGTCCCAAAACATATGTTACACTTTTAAACCGTTATAAAACTTTTATGCCTCAAGTTACAATAATAAAATTTAAAATATATAATAAAATAGTTATGAAGTTTTTGTGAAGCATACATTTGTTACAGTTTCCATATCATTCATCAATATTTTTTTCTTTAGAATAACATATATCATTTTACAACATGTTCCAAATGACGTCACTTGAACTAACATTGTTTGAACACAATTCCTGACGTTTTTATTTACCTAGCTTTAATGTAATATTCTAAATGTTTTAAAGTTTTTCCACATATAAATTGGGTTTCACCAAATAATGAAATTCATACATAAGATTCTCTTTTAACAACATTGTTTAAATGGAAGTGGCCTTCATGGAAAAATAATGCATTTTTTAAATTTTCAGAGTCATGTCTAATTAAAATCCAATGGGCAAACTCAAACGACTTCTAATTTTTGTCTCTTTCAAATGCTGCATTACACTTATCTTGTAAGGAATCGAATTTAAAATCAAATTTGGGTATTTTATGATGACTAGATTTAACAAAGGTGCCATCGTGTTCATACACCACTCGTCTAAGGGATTTTTGTAAAGTTTCAGTAATAACCCTATCAATGGTATAAATGTTCTCTTCAGATCGGGCTTTTCTTGGTTTTTTTATACCAGAATCAAGTTATGTGTCATTCATGGTACCTTTAACTTCAAACTCCTTCACAAACATGTAAATTAAAATTCTGTTGAGGACTTTCATAACAGGATGCTGTTTTCTCATGGTACTGATGACTAAAGTGGCAATTTTAGACCGATAGTAAAGTTTTACAATTTCTACCAGCTCTTCACATGAAGGTTCCATATTAAAATTATGATGACGTCATTAAGACATCATAATTACCTGAATCTTGAACAGGATTTTGCGAAAGATTGTCAGATAAAATGTATGCTAATACATTAGAAGTTGACAAAATATCTGTGAATGCTTTTAAATTGATAAAGTTATAGGTGATTAAAAGTGTAACATATGTTTTGGGACACCCTGTACATGTGAGTTTACACGTGAAACAAATTAACAATTATATTTCTTTGAAACAAATGAGTACCGATCATTTGTAAAGCATTTAATAGTCGTGTTTCACAGAACTAAGATCCTGACATGCAAGGTGTTGCAAAACAATTGGTTCACTAAATTCATTCAAAACACTTACAGCATTCGAGAATTAAATAATGAAAATTGTTGAATGAAAATATTTAATTTTTAAGCTTCATTTAAAGACTTTGAATTAAATTATAAGTTAAAGAGTTGTCCTTCCTAGCTGAGGGTTGGAGTCCCTTAATGCGGGATATGAAAGTAGGGGCATTTTTGACCAATTAAATTTCGCCTGTCAAACTTTCATGCATTTTCCCAAAACGTCTGTTCTCGATTGCCTAACTATATACAAAATAAATCCACTGTTACATGTACAATAATGTTACTCTGTAAGATACACTGATTGTTGTTATAATATTAATATAATATATGAATTCAAAATATAACAACAATCTGAAGTTTTTGGTCTTAGTCGTACAAATGTAAGTTCTTTTGTAAAAAGACGACGTAAATGAACACAGTTTAAGCTTAAAATTTTCAAATATATTTTTCCCAATTTTTTACAAATATTTACGAAGGTCTTTCTTATGATAATCAAAATTTGAAGTTCAGTTGTTCAAGATACAAGACATATTTTGAGGTCCTAATAGATGTAAACATTCATGGTCAATATCATATTTTTGTTTACATAGGCTAATATACTAATATATGCCCAATCAAACCAGATGATTTCATTGAAAAAGTTACTTCTTAACACAATTAGACGGTTTCTTGTGATTTGCTAAATTTCATTTTGTTATAAATATGACATTTTCTATAGGTCCACAATGTAAATGAAAACAAGCCACGAGTCTTGTTTACATTATGAAGAACTTACAGTTCTCTATCTCGTTTGTGAATTGAAACTATATACTGTAGAAGTGGAATATATTACGGTGTTTTTAATTTCACTATGTTCACGATTAAAGAATTTTCCGCGAACTTTAAGCCATCGTGATTATTATTTCACGTCATTTCTACCTAGAAAACGTCATAGTACCTGAATATTTACAAACCATTCTCCGTGAAATTAAAACCACAGTGAGAGGTAACTTTCTAATAAACCGTGAAATTTTAGACACGTGAAATTAAAAACGTCTACAGTATACTTCTATGTCGTTTTATAAAATTCTAAAATAATTCAACAAACGAAGAAAGATAACTCGATGTGTAGACCGAAAACAACACCAAAACTCATACCGGTGTTTGGGTCAAACATAGAGTTTGATTTAGTGTTTTAAACGGTGTAATATTTTTACAAAATCTTGTGTAATATTTGATATAACAATTTTTATTCATATTATAAAAAATCGATCGTGATAAATATATAATTATGATTCTAATTCTGAAACTTGGGATTTATATTTCACAATTGTTATATCACTCCGAACCTACATGTAGTAGGTGCGACGTATTATTATCAAGATCTACCTATATCTCAAGAAATGTCGTGTTGTTTAAATAAATTCCTCGAAATTGTAGGGGAATTGTGTTTACTAATTAAATTAAGTTTTGAAGTCTATGTTGTGAGAATGAGATGGTTTGGAAAATATATTTTAGAACTTTGCATGGACACAGATTTGAAGTTAATATATTCTGCATAATATCAGGACGCATGCATTTCAATAGCATCTCACACAAAAATAAATTTAAAAAAAATCATATTTCATCTTGAAGTTACTGAAATTATAAATTTTTTGATGGTTTTGATTGACACACCCTTGCACTCTCACAAATTTTACTTTTATTCTTGTAGGAAAAGTGACAATCTTGTTGTGTATAAATTAAAATATTTAAACTTTAATCCAGAAAAATAATTATTTTTAGAGTAGAAATTTTAGGAAGCAAAATCCTTTCACAAGTATCTCATTCCGCGCTACGTGTTGTGTACAGAGTTTAGCAAATTGATCACACCCGTAAAACGTACACAGTTTTTGTAAATGTAACGATTTACAAAAACTGTGTACGTTTTGTGTTCTCAGTATTCCAAATATGCAAGTCGGCCTTTAAGGAGCTGTGATTGGCTTAAGCAGATCACGGGATGTTCAAGTTCAAGTTCAGTTTATTCTCCCAAACCAAAATATTGGTACTTGCATGGGGTACAAAAAAACATATGTACATTTTAAATAAACTGGTCAGAGGTACAAAAATATAATATTATTATACAAAACAAAATGAAAAAAAAGAGGGAGAAACAGAAAATAAGTAACATATTAAGGAGGTCAGGTGGCGTCATAAACTTTTAGAATAAACATACATCTTTTTTTCAGAATTTGTTCGTTTTGAGTTGACATAAGTTCTGTAAATTTAATAATATTTGGTCTATTAGAATAATTATTACCAAGGTACTTTGTACTTTCCTTTTCCAAAGTTTTGCATTCTAGAATATAATGAAATTCGTCAGCAATTTGACCTTTAGTACAAAGTGTACAAAGTTTTTCAGAAAGTAGTATACCACACCACCTTCCAGTTTCTACTGGTACATGATGATTTGTCGTGCGAAATTTTAATAGAACTTTTTTTTTCTAAATTTAGGGGATAATTTACAAAGATAGTTTTCCAATCCAAAGTTTTGTTTAAAGATTCTGTAATTTTGTCTTTTTGAGGAATTATTTATATTACTGAACCAGTTATGATCTTGTAGTATTCGCTTCCCTTACCAAAATATTCACCTTCTGGCAACATCTTCTGGCATTATTGCCGCAATACTGCAGCAACATTCTGGCAATACATTGCAGCAATATTGCGGCTATATCGTTTTTCGTATGTAAATTAGATTTGCGGCAATATTGGCAGAAAAGTGTTGCGGCAATATTGCGCAATATCGTTTTTCGTATGTAAATTAGATTTGCGGCAATATTGCTAGAAAGGTGTTGCGGCAATGTTGCTGCAAAGCAATTGCAGTACATGTACTATTTCAAGTTTTGCTACATCAATATTGGGACAACACTGCAGTACTACCTATATATAAATCGGTATTTAATAGAAATAATGAGCTATCAATCTAACAATTACGTAACAAACTGTGCTGAGGAACATAAAAATCAAGAGCATAATAAGCTACAGAGTCAGTAAGAAATAGCTACTTAAGCTTATGCTATTCTTTGATAAGATAGAACAAATTTGTTGAAAAAAAGATGTGTTTTTGAAACACTATATGCCCCCAATGACAACAAAGCTTGAAAAACCATTTTTAGCATATTGGTCACAGTCAAAGTCACAAGGTCATTGATCTTGGTGTCATTTGAAAGAACTTAATTAGTGGAATATGCATACAAAAAAAAAGTCTCTATCTCTTATGGTTAAAAATTTATGGTGGAGGTTTATAAAGGCTATCTTTAGCATATAGATCACAGAAAAGGTCAAAAGGTCATTGACCTTGGTGTCATTTGAGAGACCATAATTAGTGGAGAATGCATACCAAATATGAGGATGCCATCTTTCATGGTTCAAAAGTTATGTTAAAGGTTTAAAAAATCTATTTTAAGCATATGGGTCACAGCTAAAGTTACAAGGTCATAGACCTTGATGTCATTTTAAAGATCTTAATTAGTTGAGTATGCATATACTAAATATATAGTCTCTACTTCTCCTGGTTCTTAAATTATGGCGAATATTCAATGAAAACTATTTTTAGCATATAGGTCACAGTCAAAGTCACCAGGTCATTGACCTTGGTGTCATTTGAAAGGACTGAATAAGTGGAGTATTCATGCCAAATATGAAGTCTCTATATCTAACAGGTTCAAAAGTTATCACATATGGCCAAGGTTAAAGTTTACAAACAGATAGGACAAAAACTATAATTTTATGCTCCCCAATCGATCAATCCGGGCACATGATAAAAAATGTGTATATAAAAATATTAATAATTAATATGCCACTGTGAAAATGTCCAGCAACTCTAATTCAAATAACCTTAATTAGCTGCCCATCACATATTCCCCAATGCCAATCAGTATAAGGTATAATATATAGCTTGTTTGTAATTCATATATATAGAATCATTATTTTCTTGCAGGTATTCAAATTTATGCAACAAATTAATTATATATGTTCATGCATTAAATTGATAACATGCATTCATCTTTTCCTGCAACAATGGCATGATATTTATAATACATACATGTATAGTATACATGCATCACAAGCACTAGTTGAAATACATATAATTTTTCTTATTTTATCTCCATAGAATCATTCATCTAAAAACGAATGTGGTTTTGACTTACCAAGTTTTATATATGTACCATGAAAACAGAGTTAGACATTCCTATATAATTCTTTCAAAAGGCCATGCCATGGAAACTGTTGAAATTCTTTTTTCTGGCTAATCCACATTATTCAGCCTCACTAGTCATCATGTCTTATCCTATTGTACACAACTAACAACTCCAATTAACTTGATACAATTCAATAATGAAGCAAAACATGCTTGCCTTTGAATTCCCTCCATTTTATTAAAAAAAGGGAGTATATGAATGAGCATGCTCACAACTGCCTAATGGGTAATCCTAGATCTTCTGGCGACATTTTGGCAATACTGCCAGAAAGTTTTTTTCCCGGCAGTATTGCCAGAATGTCACCAGATGTTGTTGCCGCTTGCGGTGATATTTCACTAACCCAAAAAGTTTGTTTCTGGTGACAAAAATGTGTTGCTGCAATGTTGCCGCATTTTCACATTTTCTATAACTAAATTATCATAAAAAAATTTCTTTTCAACATTGGCCCTTTGGAGAAAACAAAAATCTTTGTTTTTTTTCAAATTTACATGCAATTTTCTATTGTGAACCGTACGTATGAAATTCATTTAGTGCAAGTTGTAGTTCATCAGCTGATTCAGTCAAAATTACAGTGTCATCTGCATAAAAGAGTACCAATAGTTTAAAATACATTAGCAGTTCATTCTCAATATCATTTGTAATACTTTATGGAACGCCATGGCTGCCTTATGTAAGATAATTATATCATATGCTGTGGATCTATAATTATATGCTGTTGGTTTATAATTATATCCTGTGGGTCTATAATTATATGCTGTGGGATTATAATTATATGCTGTGGGTCCATAATTATCTGCTGTGGGTCCATAATTATATGTTGTGGTTCTTATATTAAATACTGTGGTTCTATAATTATATGCTATGGGTCTATTATTATATGCTGTGTGTTTGTAATTATATGCTGTGGGTCTATAATGATATGCTGTGGGTCTATAATGATATGCTGTGGTTCTTATATTATATGCTGTGGTTCCATAATTATATGCTGTGGGTCTATTATTATATGCTGTGGGTCTATTATTATATGCTGTGGGTCTATTATTATATGCTGTGGGTCCATTATTATATGCTGTGGGTCCATTATTATATGCTGTGGTTATATAATTATATGCTGTGGTTTTATAATTATATGCTGTGGGTTTATAATTATATGCTGTGGGTCTATGATTATGCTGTGATTTCGTTATTATATGCTGTTGGTTAATAATTATATTCTGTAGGTGTATTGTTACATATTCTGTCGGTTTATTAGAAACTATCTATTCAAATCTGGACTTCTAGTTTTTTTTAGTTTACTTGCTCAAAAAATGGCGGCTAACCGTAATAGGAATGATTGAGTGGAGTGCTGAATAGGAAGGCATTACCTGATTGGTTTAAATGAGGAACATGTATGTTATGTTTTTTTTATTTTTTAAAAGTAAAAATATTAATGTTTGAAATAAATGAGGGAATGTAGGAATATGTGAAAATTAGCGACATCAATCAACCAAACTTGTAAGAGATTTATTAGGACCCGACACTCCAAACCACACTTCTAGTAGATATGATTTTTTGCATATTTGATTTGAATTATGCAAGTAGTTGTAGAGTGTTTCGGTTTTCCATAAACGACATCAATCAACCAGACTTGATAATGAGTTATTGGGACCCGACACTCTAAACCACATTGAATGAATTAAGATGATATTGTTATGATTAAAATGATAGTTATAATGGTAGTAGTAGAGTGTTTCGGCGACAGATTATACCTCATCAGGGGCCCCAATAACGATTTTCAATGTTTATTGTCAACTTGATTTCATCAATAGATCTATGTTTTTATGCTTAAGCTTGCTATACGCAATGATAGGTTCCGATCTGAATAGATCTTTGCATATTGGGTCTGCTTCCAAAATATTCCAGTACTTTAAAATCCGCTTTTTTAGTCCTTTGATGCGAGGGTTTAATTTTGTAACCATGACCTGTGGATGGCTAGGCTTTGTGTTTTCTCTATTTCTTAAAAAGAGTTGTCTTTCCTTCTGTGTTGTTTCTTCAACTATTGGGTTGATTTTTTTCCTCAGAATAGCCTCTCTTTGAAAGATGTCCCTTGAAATCCTGTAGAATTGTTTTAAGAACTGAAGGGTCGTTAGTATATCTAGAGTGTCTTATACATTCTCCTTTGATAAAAGGATACAGAGGCGTTGTGTGCACTGTTTCTATGAAGGTATTGAAAATTATTAGTTGGTTTTATGAAAGATTTGATATCAAGTTTCTGGCAATGATTGAATCGATTGCCTTTGTAAACCGTTGTGTCCAGGAAATTTACGGATGAGTGAGCTATTTCAAATTTGAATTTAAGATGTTTATGACAGCTTTTGCTGATGTCAAAAAATTCTAGAATTTCTTCCTTTGTTCCGTTAAAAATTATGAATCCATCATCACTAAATCTGCCATGAAACAGAATTTTGTTGACATGTTGAAATTTAGATTAAATAAACTGCGTAATTTCGTACATTCTCATGTCTGAGATTTCCGGGGAAGGTACTGCGCCCATGCTGCAGCCTATGATTTGTTTGTAGAATTTTCCGTTAAATTCAAAGAAATTGTTTTCTAATACGCATCTGAGAAGAAAAATGAAGTCCTCTACATCAGGATACGGGATGTCTGAGTGGCTTTTATCCGGGTTGTTGTAAGCATTCCTGACGGCATTTTGTAATTCTTCAAATTCCATATTTATATACATGCTGGTTACATCGTAAGTGATTAGTAACGCATCCGACGGGAGTTCTAAACATTCGATCTTATTGATAAAATCAGTAGTGTCCTTGATATAGGTTAATTGTTTTTGTACGATGGGGATAAGAAAGTAGTCACAATATGCCCCAATTTTCCTCGTTGGTGTATTGCATTGAGCAATAATTGGCCGCCCAGGTGGTAATCGTCTGATACTGCATAGGTCATTAAGGAGGGCATTTCGGACATTGTCTTGTAGTTTGTGTATTTTAGGGAGCAGATAAAATTGGCCGCATTCGATTGACTGATTTTTGTCTTTCAGAAATCGTAGTAATTTTATCTATGGAGCCCCTGGAGTGCATATCAGTTATTCTAGTTAGAATAAGATCTTGCAAGTTTATCAAGTTTGGCTTTTCAACTTGCATATAATGCTTTGAGAGTAACTGACGCTCTGCTTCAGACATGTACTGATTCCTGTCCATTATAACTATAGTATTGCTTTTGTCCGCTTTTTTAATGACAACATTTGGATTGTTTTTAAGCGAAGAAAGAGCGTTTCTTTCGCTATGAGAAAGGTTGTCTTGGAATGTTTTGGTTGTGATAGATGATAATTCCAACTTTGTTTTGTCAATGTATTCTTCAAGTAGGCTACATGTGTAGGAGGGCTGAAAGCCCGACGAAGTTCTAAATGGGTGGATTTTTGAATCATCCCCATTATCAAAATGATATTTGCATCTCAATTTTCTAGCAAACTCGTCGAAATCATTAAGGATACACCTCTTAACGTTTTTTTTTTGGTGTTGGAATGAACTTAAGCCCTTTTGCTAGTAGGACATATTCATTATCATTTAGTTGGTATTTTGATAAATTGAGGACGTATTTACGTGCCTCATTTAGGTGATTCGACTTATTGATACGTCTGAGGTTGGCAAAGTATGGTTTGATTCGTTTAGTACTTTTAGTGTCTTTTTTCCGTCTTTTGAAGCGCCTTGCCATTCTAATAGAGGAAATGGATTAGTTTGTAGAATATTTAGACTACCATTAATAAATGAATATCGTCTATTACAAGTGTTGACGTTGTAATAGAGATTATAAAAGTTTAGCTGTACTGGCCCGTCTAGTTATCAGAGTGTGATAAGTTAGAGGGTTTGTAGTAATCTAATGCGCAGATAGAACTTCATAGGTTATACCAATTTATTTAGTATCACGTGATCTAAGTCACGCCTTAGAGTATGATATCAAATATATCAATTTTAAAACCATCAACAATAAAGTAAATATCCATATGTATTATTAAATACATTGTAAGCTCATTATTTGTACATTAAACCTTTTCACTAATTCAATCAATAGTTGTCCTTCGTAGTCACATAGAATTTACAAATTAATAGGGTCTGCTCCTTTGCGTTTGGTATCGATGACCCTTATAGCTAGTATAGTTCCGGCGTTGCTGGTTATACTTGTGGTCATGTTTTGGTTTTCCTTGGGACTGGCGATGGGTCTCCTGTTCCCGAGGTCTGGAAGAGGGGGTTTAAAATAACGAGTTTAGCTTGTCCCGGAATTCCTGCAGCTCCTTAGTGTGCTGGATGTTAATGTCTATGATAATTTGGTCGAACCTCTTTTGTTCTTGGGTAAAGTCTGGTGTGATTTTCCTCAAGTCTTTAAGAGCTGATTCCCTTACGTTCTGGATATGGCGCTCTTTTTCTCTGATATCGTCATTGATGTATCCGATTACGGCCTGTGCTGCTTCTTTGGTTTTATTCTCGGCAGTATGATTCCAGAACTCCTCGAATTTGTCGTTTTCTTCTTTTCCTAAGTTTAAAGTGCATGAGACCCTGGCCGAGAACCATGGAGGGTAGCGACCTGTACGGAGGCCATGGTTGATGCTTTCTCTTCTTTTGGAGAGGGTCAGGCGTTTGTCCAGAGTATCCTGTATTTCCTTCAGTTCTGTCGATGAGTTCCAATTAATAACGTTTTTAGGCTCTTCCGTCAAGATTATGGATATGTCTAGGTCCGGGATGCTCGCTGCAGCCTCTTGATTTCCCTGGATATCATCAAGGTCCAAGTCTGGCATTTGTTTATTCATTTTTTTTCAAAGATAGTCTGTTAAAGCGTTTTATCATATTCTAGGTTCAGATGAATTGTGGTGAGAAGTGAGTAATGTACAGAGCTTCTTTTGGTAGAATTAATTGCGTCGTCCGGGATTGGTTGAATTGAATTTCTTTGAAGTGACAAATTTGTTGGAAAAAAGCGGATGTGAGATTTGGTAAAACGAGGTGTTACGTGATGCTTCACGGTGGTCAGAGGATGAAGCCCCAATAGTTTCTAGCTTGCTAGAAAATTGAGATGCAAATATCATTTTGATAATGGGGATGATTCAAAAATCCACCCATTTAGAACTTCGTCGGGCTTTCAGCCCTCCTACACATGTAGCCTACTTGAAGAATACATTGACAAAACAAAGTTGGAATTATCATCTATCACAACCAAAACATTCCAAGACAACCTTTCTCATAGCGAAAGAAACGCTCTTTCTTCGCTTAAAAACAATCCAAATGTTGTCATTAAAAAAGCGGACAAAAGCAATACTATAGTTATAATGGACAGGAATCAGTACATATCTGAAGCAGAGCGTCAGTTACTCTCAAAGCATTATATGCAAGTTGAAAAGCCAAACTTGATAAACTTGCAAGATCTTATTCTAACTAGAATAACTGATATGCACTCCAGGGGCTCCATAGATAAAATTACTACGATTTCTGAAAGACAAAAATCAGTCAATCGAATGCGGCCAATTTTATCTGCTCCCTAAAATACACAAACTACAAGACAATGTCCGAAATGCCCTCCTTAATGACCTATGCAGTATCAGACGATTACCACCTGGGCGGCCAATTATTGCTCAATGCAATACACCAACGAGTAAAATTGGGGCATATTGTGACTACTTTCTTATCCCCATCGTACAAAAACAATTAACCTATATCAAGGACACTACTGATTTTATCAATAAGATCGAATGTTTAGAACTCCCGTCGGATGCGTTACTAATCACTTACGATGTAACCAGCATGTATATAAATATGGAATTTGAAGAATTACAAAATGCCGTCAGGAATGCTTACAACAACGCGGATAAAAGCCACTCAGACATCCCGTATCCTGATGTAGAGGACTTCATTTTTCTTCTCAGATGCGTATTAGAAAACAATTTCTTTGAATTTAACGGAAAATTCTACAAACAAATCATAGGCTGCAGCATGGGCGCAGTACCTTCCCCGGAAATCTCAGACATGAGAATGTACGAAATTACGCAGTTTATTTAATCTAAATTTCAACATGTCAACAAAATTCTGTTTCATGGCAGATTTAGGGATGATGGATTCATAATTTTTAACGGAACAACGGAAGAAATTCTAGAACTTTTTGACATCAGCAACAGCTGTCATAAACATCTTAAATTCAAATTTGAAATAGCTCACTCATCCGTAAATTTCCCGGACACAACGGTTTACAAGGCAATCGATTTAATCATTGCCAGAAACTTGATATCAAATCTTTCATAAAACCAACTTATGATTTTCAATACCTTCATAGAAGCAGTGCACACAACGCCTCTGTATTTTATCAAAGGAGAATGTATAAGACACTCCAGAAATACTAACGACCCTTCAGTTCTTAAAACAATTCTACAGAATTTCAAGGGACATCTTTCAAAGAGAGGCTATTCTGAGGAAGAAATCAATCAACCCAATAGTTGAAGAAACAACACAGAAGGAAAGAAACTCTTTTTAAGAAATAGAGAAAACACAAAGCCTAGCCATCCACAGGTCATGGTTACAAAATTTAACCCTCGCATTCAAAGGACTAAAAAAGCGGATTTTAAAGTACTGGAAAATTTTGGAAGCAGACCCAATATGCAAATATCTATTCAAATCGGAACCTATCATTGCGTATAGCAGGCATAAAAACATAGGATATCTATTGATAAAATCAAGTTTACAATAAACATGGAATATCGTTATTGGGGCCCCTGATGAGGCATATCTGTCGCCGAAACACTCTACTACTACCATTATAACTATTATTTTAATCATAACAATATCATCCTAATTCATTCAATGTGGTTTAGAGTGTCGGGTCCCAATAACTCATTATCAAGTCTGGTTGATTGATGTCGTTTATGGAAAACATGCAAGAAATACTACTGACCCTGAAATATTACATGCAACACTTAATGACTTCAAGACGCACTTATCAAAGCGAGGTTACTCTACTTCGGAAATTGATCCTATTATCAAGGAAACGGTCAACACAAATCGATCAAAACTCATCATCAAAAAGACTCAAGAACAGTCATTACGTAACCCTACAGTACTGGTTACTAAATTTAACCCTTGCGTTAAAGGACTGAAAAAACGAATTCTGAAATACTGGGACACCATTCTTAGAAATCCAGAATGTAATACTTTATTTAATTCTCAACCAATCATAGCTTACAGCAAACACAAGAATATAGGTGACGAGATAATCAGATCTCACCTGAAACAAACACCATGGTTTATGTCCGTGACCCCTGATGAGGCTTCTTAATAGCCGAAACACTCTACAACTACTTGCATAATTCAAATCAAATATGCAAAAAATCATATCTACTACAAGTGTGGTTTGGATTGTCGGGTCCTAATAAATCTCTTACAAGTTTGGTTGATTAATGTCGCTAATTTTCACACAGAAATATAAAAATACCAGGGCGATTGTAAGAGCGGGGGTTGATTTTTTTCATGGAATGTAGGAATATAACAGAAATATAGAAATACCAGGGGAGATTGTAGGAGTGGGGGTTGATTTTTTGGGGGACAGAGTGTTATTTACTGCAGGTACCTATAAGTTAATTTTTATTAACTGCAATTTTGACCTATAAACGCCATGGACTCTATATTTTGGGGGATTTTTTGTTATAAGCGCTTGGATTAAAGTTTCAAACGATGCCATACACCACCATTATTTATCATAGCAATCTGATGCACATTGTTAACTTACTTACTTCCTCGGTCCTTATCAAATGCACCATGCTATACTTATGATTGGCGTCGGAAGCAAACTGAAAGTGGGGGGGGGGGCAAAGTGATAAAAAAAATATTCCATCCAAAAACTGACAAGCAAAAAAGAAAAAAAGGAAAATGGCCTAATCACGAAAATTCTATTTCGTGTCGTGGGGGGGGGGGAAGTAAGGAAAAAAGTACCAATTATTTTCCCACAGAACTCTATACAAACTTTTTGTCCTATCAAAAATATACTAATTTAATTTCATATAATTCCTTGGAGTCGTATTAAAATTTATTCCAGGCATTTATAACCCCCCCCCCCAAAAAAAAAATAAAGGGTCCCATGGCGTTTATAGGTCAAAACTGCAGTTGTTTAAAATTAAAAATTAACTTAAAATAACCGCCAGTAAATAACACGCTGCAAAAAAAAAAAAAAAAAAAAAAGAAGAAGAAAGAATCAACCTCCGCTTCGATAGTCTCTCCTGGTATTTCTATATTTCTGTAATATTCATACATTCACTGATTTATTTCAAACATTTATATTTTTACTTTTAGTAGCGTTTTGAAAAATTGTTTACAGACAGACGGACGGACGCCGGACGCATTACTATCGCATAAGCTCTTCTGGTCTCTGACCAGTAGAGCTAAAAACCAGAAGTCCAGATTCGAATAGCTAGTTTCTAATAAACCGACAGAATATGAAACAATACACCCACAGCATATAATTATGAACCTACAGCATATAATAATGAACCCACAGCATATAATAAAAGACCCACAGCATATAATAATGAACCCACAGCATATAATTATGAACCCACATAATTATGAACCCACAGCAAATAATAATGAAACCACAGCATATAATAATGAAACAACAGCATATAATAATGGACCAACAGCATATAATTATAGACCTACAACATATATAATTATAAACCCACAGCATATAATTATAAAACCACAGCATATAATTATAGACCCACAGCATATATAATTATAAACCCACAGCATATAATTATAAAACCACAGCATATAATTATAGACCCACAGCATATAATAATAAATCCACAGCATATAATTACCAAACCACAGCATATAATTATAGACCCACAGCATATAATAATAGATCCACAGCATATAATTATAAACCCACAGCATATAATAAAAGAACCACAGCATATAATTACAAATCCACAGCATATAATATAAGAAGCACAGCATACGAGGGGCATTCCCAAGTCCTGAGAACTGTATAATAAGAAATTAATCGTTTTACGGAAATTATTGAGTTTGATATCATTGGTATGATAAGAAAAATATACACATATTGTGACGTCACTTAATAATCTTTATGACGCAATAACTCCGAAAAAGACGTCATACTTCCGCATGCTTACAATACTTGACATCAAAATGACGTAACAAAAGACACAATTTCATCAACGTAAAATTTTAAAAACAACTTTTGCTCATTACTCTGGCCCAAGCTACCGGACGCAAATGTCATTTGGTATAATCTTTACATAGACTACAATCTGTCATATTGCGATCTATTTTGGAGATCTTCTTGTTCTGATATGATTTAAGCGATTGTCAAACATAGCATTTTTTTATCGAATCTTGCTGAAAATATTGCGTAAAACAGACCTAACTGTGAGAATAAGGCAAAGTTGGTAATCAAAGAAAAATAGACGATCGTGTTACAAAATTTTATGGCATCAATTCGTCAGGTGTTTTAACCAGATTTGTGGGATTGTTGAAGGGTCAAGAGAAGTTAAGGTTAGTGTGCCCTATATCTTATCGTAAAAACCAAAATGGTGCGGGTGCAGTTCTAACCCCACCGTACCTCTACATATTCGCAAAAATTCATTCATGGAAATGAAATAAGATTCTACATGTCTGGGTATTTTATAAACCTTTTTTGGAGTCAAAAGTTAAAAGCAATAGCGCGTTTTGGGGCGCCGAAGTTGAATTAATAAGAAAAAATACGCACAAAAACAAGTCAGGGGCAAGACTTTTGTACATTTTATTTGTAAACAATAAGAGTACTGTTACTCAAAATATTTTTGTTGAAAACTGCATTAATATAGTTCAGTTTTATACTGAAAATGTTTTATTTCATACAATGGAGAACTATATAAAAGACCGAAAATCCTTTCGTATCATGTAACTTAAAATCTTGAATGAATGTCGATGATAGCATAACCAGACATAATCCATGCTAGTAAACAAACTAAACAATGAAATATGGAATTGTTGATAAGCAGTTCCATAGTCCTACTCTACTTCTTTGCAAATAAAAATTTTCTTGGAAATATTTTTCAAATAAGCCTTTTGCAGCACTTTTAAAATCGTGCCTTGTGGATAAAAACGCGAATTTTCAGTATGCTAAACATTCTATATTGTGACGTCATTTTAGGAGATATTACGTCATAAAAATTATAAAGTGACGTCACAAGTAGTGTACATTTTTCTGATCTTTCCAATGATATCAAACTCAATAATATCCGTAAAACGGTTAATTTTTTATTAAACAGTTCTCAGGACTTTTGAAATGCCCCTCGTATAATATAATCAGCTTACATAAGGCAGCCATGGCGTTCCATAGAAAACACTTGCTGTGTATTCCACTAATATGTAATTTGGTCCAGGGCCATTTCGCCACACAGTTTAAGTTAGGCTAGTTAGACACAGGCTAGTTTAAAATCAATGAAAGCACAAAAAATTTCTCTTTTTTTGCATTAAAATATTAGATAAAAATTGTAATGTTAAGATATATGATCTAGCGTAGAATAACCTTTCCCAACCCGCTTGAATTTCTTGAAGTAGATTTATTTCATTTGCATAATCTTCCAGTCTCCTATTTAAAATGCAAGTAAACACTTTTCCTAAACAACTGAGTAAAGTGATGGGCGATAATTTTCAGGCTTTGTAGGATCGCCTTTGTTTTTGAATATCGGCTTTATTATACCAATAAATCATTCTTCCGGAATAATTTCACTTTCATATATCATATTAAAAAAAATTCAAATAGACTGGCATATAAAAAAAGATAATGTTGATGAAATGTGTTCATTCAAGATATCATATCATGGTGATTTGCCATTTTTAATTTTTTAACGGTTGTATTATTTCATCTTCTTAGACCATTGAACTGTTCTCCTGTGTCCCTACTTAGTATTTCTGGCGTAGATAACACGCGCGGTCGCTTTGGGTTGCGATCATTAGGCGTTTTCTTTAGCCAGCCGGAGGCGTTCTTGTCACTGGTCCACTCAGTTGTAGGAGAGGTGGCAGATTCCTGAGGGGTGTACAACTTGCCGTCTATGTAGAGTACGTCGCGCACTAACTTTGCACCTTTGTGGTCCTTTTTTGCCCTTTTCCTCGATTTCAGGCGGAAACTGTTCGTTCTTGTATACTTTACTTTCCATTCAGTTTTTTTGGCTGCATTCATTCTGATGTATTCTCTGTCTTTGAAGTAGCAGAATTTCGCTACATCTTTCTTGGGTATTTGCTAAATTCGTCATATCTAGCTATCACATGTACTCATTCAAAATCGATATGGTAATCCAATCTGTAACTTAGTTGTAGAAAATCCGGAAGCACCTGCTCAGTGTCCTCCCATGCTCGCTCTGGTATCACTGAAAACACCAGGGGCCCGTTTCACAAAGCCTACTTAGGACTAAGTTCTATCTTAGAAAAGAACCTTTTCCTAAATTCATTACTTATCCGTTTCACTAACCTCGTCTTATCTTAGGATATTCCTAAGTTATATCGTAACTTTAGGACAGGTAAATCGATGACTTAGGAAGAAACTTAATATTGCGACTGCTTATCCAAGACTTCTTATGGAGAGAGAGGATGTCTTTGGTAAGAGAAAATCCAATGGGCTACTAGTATATGAATACTTGTGTTCTCTACAGGTTAAAACTGCTTTACTGTGCATGGAATTATAAGGATTTCAATAATTAGCAGACATGTGTCAAAATTAGTCCAAGGTATATAAAATGTTCGTTCACAAAACTGGAGCTTGCGAAATAGTTGGTATACATGCTGTAATCATTGTTCACAGTACCTCTGTTTTTATCTACATGTACAGGTACATCTATATATTATTACTAGTATTTTATTCGATATTAAATTATAAGTTGAAAAATGATATTTTAGATAAATGGAAATTCTTGTTCGCTTTCTATAAGTACATTTTCTTGATGAACCCCCAACCAAACTCCAGATATATACTGTTGATGTATCTCCCAAGAAAGGTTGCATCTAATCTCTTCTAGGGTGTTAGTATTGAGGGGACACAAGCATAACGCAGTTTTGTTTTCTATACATCGGTAAAATTATTATTACCCTCCTCCTCCCGTGCTCCTCCATTTCCTACAGCCATGAGATTATAACCAGTTTTCCTCTCTGCTTAATAAAATGTACAGCTATGCATGAGATTAACTTTTTAACTTCTTTTAGTATTTCCATATTTGTAGTCGAGAAATTGAGATTTTTCCTGCCATGGCATTCTTATTTTATACATATGAGAAAACTTTACATAGCACAAACAACTAACATGGAGTAATCAGTTTAAAAATGCCCTCACATGTGTTCGCAACGAAGCAATCATTTTTGAATTTCATTTACAGGTAGATACCATATAAAGAGCAAAATAAAAGTACACGTATACATGTACAACAAATGTTAAAAAATACAAAAATCATGTGCCCGGAAGGGAACAGGACATGAAAGGGTGTGTCTCACACTGTTAATGCTTAGTTCTAGCAGCATGCTTCGCAAAGTTAAAACATACTTCTGTCCAAGTCCTTTGAAAGTGGGGGGTAATCCCCAATCCCCTCGCCCCTTCCTTTTTGATGCTAAAAATAAAATCCAGACTGACATACTGAGCATACTGAGAGTTGTTAATAGAGCGGAGAAGTGGTCCTTATCGTTAGAGGAGGAGATAAATTGCCTGTCATTAGTACGACACAACTTAAGAAAATGACTAAGCTAGGAAAAATTTGAGATAAGATTGTTTCGTGAAACAGCTGTGTCAAATCTTTTGCCCCAAAACTTTTCAAAAACGGCAAAAATACGTGTTTTCCAACTACTTCCGGTTTGGCAGGAAGTGACGACGATGGACGTATTTTGACGACTTCTATTAGATAAAGCATGACATTTTCAACAACTTTGCTTCTTTGATGTATAACAAATTCTCAATACTTTTTGAGATATCTGGAAAAAAAAATTGGCCCCTCTAGACCCCTTAATTTAGGGGTCAGCCCTTTCCCCGACGTATCATTAATTTTGAAAGATCTTCTAATTCTGTACAAATTATATTCTCTATATTTTTAACAAAATATTTTTAATTTAGAAGATAAGAAGCAAAATATGAGTAATTTTTGTTTCTTTTACGCGTTCTAATTTTTGACCCCCTATATAGCACCAGTTTGAATAGAGAATTCGAAAAATAAAAACTGATGTACACAACTTAAATCCTTCTATTATCTAAAAACAGTAGAATTTCTGCTCCAGCTTTAGCCGTCTCTCAGCCTTTGTCTGGAAACGAAAGCCTAAAAATTTCGTTTAAAGGGAAATAACTCAAAACCGAAAGTGACTTTTTGAAATTTTAGTCATCATTTTGATACATGTAAAGTTTATAAACGTCTATAACCTCTGAAAACTTGAGCGAAATACGTTGAGAAATGAGTGAGATATGAGGCCTTTAAGTTGCGGTCTAGGAAGCAAAAGAAAAAAAAGAATAACTAGAGCCGAACTCGTTGCAAAGCAACGAATAGGCCTTCCGTAGGAGCTGCCGACCTTGGGTCAACGTCACTTCACTTTCTTATAAGAACAACTTATATTCTCAGGATGAGCCTCTTGTGAATCTTAATAACCAAGTTATGCTTGAACATTTTTTCTCTCTGTCAGCGACCTTGATTTGCCTTTATCAAGGTCTTGACACAACTTCTAATTATAAATAATCTATGTTTCAAGTGCGAGCCTACAATGATTTTTATTTATTAATTCAAAGCGTGGAAAAGAAAAAATATATATTTTTTTGTAAGTGACCCTGATCTCTACGGAAAAACCTTAGATCTATGTCAAGACAAACCCTCAATCTCAAAAAACTTTAGTTGTTTAGAAATTCATAAGCCTGACAGGAATTTTACAACTTTTTCTGTCAGTGACCCTCAATTTGATAAAATGGCAGTATTTTTAGTCATCTGAAACCAGAGGACCATAAGCAATCTGTATCAAGTCTGAACTTAAAAAATAAAAGGCCACATTGAATTTATACTATTTTCTGAATTAAAATAATACAAAACCTTTTTGTCACAAGAAATCTCTGTATCTAGTATGGGCTTCCAGATATTCTCGATTACATATATAAATGCCTCAGTTAAAACATTAACTCTTTCTCTAGTGACCTTGAATTTGCCATAATATTCCCTTGAACTATATGCCATGGCACATCTTAGGATCATTGGAAATCTTTGTATCAAGTAGTATGAGCTCCCAGATTCTCCATAAATTTAAAGTCTG
>NW_026924263.1:0-23690 GCF_032062105.1 Saccostrea cuccullata
CATTCGTATAGCATTTGTATCACTGCAGTGCTAGAATGGATGTGTATAATATGCTAAAGAACTTGATATAGCTTTAATGATTTATCTGTGTCTGAAACACCACTGTACACCATCAAAGATTATAAGGCAATTGAAAACATTACTTACATTACTTATCTGTTGATCAATGATTTTAATTTTTCATATCTAATTGTATTTTTTAAATGTTGAGTGACATTTAAACTTGATAATCAACTTGGCTCGCAATTTCATTCCACAAATTTTAATTTCAACGGCTTCCGTAACGCTTCTTGAATAATAATCGGGCTTTAACAGTCAATCCCGGGATTTTCTTTATGCACATGTAGATAGAGTTAATATGGATATATATACTGTTGCACAAGAATAATACACACCACTCTTGCTCAGTAAATAGTAATTTCCGTTAAGTAAACTTAGTAAGAACCTTAGTTATGAAGTGCTCTAGTGCACAGAATAAGGGTATACCTTTATTCTCACGTTCAAACGCTGAACTGTATTGATGCACGGTGGTCAAACTGACTGTTCATGAGGCGTAAGAGAATTAAATTCATCTAAATGAAGTGACAGCGAAAATTTTAAAATTTGTGGATATAAAAACGTCCTTGTTGTTTGAGAGCAATCAAATGAATAACCTGATCAGGCAATGTTGTCTCCTGCACTGGAATATACACTCAACTGAAAGTTATCTAATTTTCTTCAGGTTGATTTTTGAATGTTTTACTACACAATGAGGATATTGTTGCTTAATATTTGCTTTTTTATTCAATCTGTGACGTCACAAACAAACAAAAATGTTTTGACTCTTATAAGCGACCTTTTTGACAATTACTCGCCCAAAGTCCGTCCCACGGTCATCCAAGATGACCCAATTCAGCTGGATGTCAGTTTTTATTTGAGTAGTGTCAATGAAGTCAGCGAGGTCAATGAGAAACTGGTTACCACGGGATTTTTAATGTTGTCATGGACAGATGAGCTTTTACGGTGGACTCCCTCCGACTATAACAACACCGACACCATCTTCATCCCACAGGTAATCTGTAGTTCTTTATCACAACACCGACACCATATTCATCCCACAGGTAACCTGTAGGTCTTTATGACAACCTGACACCATCTTCATCCCACAGGTAATCTGTAGTTCTTAATGACAACACTTATACCATCTTCATCTCACAGGTAACCTGTAGTCCTTTATGACAACACTGATACCATCTTCATTCCTCAGGTAAGCTGTAGTTCTTTATGACAACACTGACACCATCTTCATCCCACAGGTAACCTGTAGTTCTTTATGACAACACTGACACCATCTTCATCCCACAGGTAACCCGTAGTTCTTTGTGACTGAGTCAATACCAGAAATGATATAATAATGACCGTTTCCAATCAAAGAATCATGCAGAATACATGTTTGTATACATTTTCAGGAAAATAACGATTCCCCATTTCGGGAAAAAGTTCATTCATACAAAGCGTAGAAAATGATGAATCTATGTCACCCAAAATTAATTACGTGTAGATATATGTCTAAGATGTATTATTGGAGCGTTCTTCATTAGCCGATTACAGATTATACAAACCATCACTATGCGGAAGGAGGTATATCAGAGAAGAGTCTTTGATTATCTGTATATGAAAGATTTTATACTTGGGTTGCCTGGCATTGGATTAAAAAATTTAAAAAATGTTATGTCACATTATAGCAGAGGAAAGACGATACCCCATTCTTATTTTTCATATATTTTTATTTATATTGACCTCCTGCATCATAAAAATTAAATAGTTTTTGTTTTTCCTTTAATTTATGTTAATTATTTGATTGCGTTTGATGAAGAAACATTTGCTATAATCCCCAGAAAACCACGTCAAATGGAAATATTGAAATCGGTTTTTTTTTTCTGATATTCTATTCAGTACCAACATAAAGAACAAAAATGCACAGAAAAAAAATTAATCCCTCCAAATAAGTATGGACACATTTTTCACGTTTTCTATGAAATGACAACGCTTCAGTTAAAATTGTAGTAAGTTATTTATCAATTCAAACATTTAATTAAATGCTTTATTTTTTTGATTTTGTAACATGATAATATATCAAATACATCTTAAATAAGTTTTGAAAAGAAAAACATTACTTTAATTTGGTGGTGCGTTAGCAATTTTGTCTAGTGTATATATATTTATCAAAAACTTCCCCCAATACTGCAATTAAGATATGTTTAGTCCGTGTTTATTAGTGTCTCCTACACCTGTTTCGAGAGGGACGATAAACAATATACAATCAATCAATCAATCCTACACCTGTTAATATTCAAGGTACTCGTTACCGCCTGTGGCTGTGTACTCGTTTATACAGAATTTACCGTGACCAAATTACCTGGCACACAGCTGATATCATTTATTTTGCTCCCTTGTCTTTTTTGTGATAGATTTAATTATTTATTTTATGTAATCGTTTATTCAGAATAATAATTTTGGTCAATACAGCCCATCAGTTTACAAAAAACATATATTACATAAATAGAATACATAGAATTGAGTCTAAACTGGGGGGGGGGGTGAAACTCCAGGTCAGGTGTCAAATGAACATTGTTTTATAACTGTATGTTAATCGTAAAGGTGTGTTCCTATTTCGCCTTAATTGTGAAATACAGGTAAGAAAAAGTTAAAAAGTACTAAGGCGAAATGGGAATTTTAGTATTTGTAAATATTATTACTAGGTTGATATAAAAATTTAAATGATAAAATTTTTAGATTGAATTTAACAATTAATGGGAATTTATAAAAAAAAAAAAAAAAAAAAAAACTGTGAATGAAATAATACGTGTTATACCAAAAGTACGTAATGCTAAATATATTAAATCTTCATCACCTTAATTCACCTGAAAGCTTACTAAGGCGAAATAGGAATGCTAAATTTTACAGATAAGGCGACATGAGAACAAACCTTAAGTAAATAGTTATCTTCTATCGATCCTGACGAGTTGTGCTTCTGTCACCTTAGGGTACTAATTAATACCTGTTAATCACTTCTTATACAAGTTGTAAACGAAGGATTAGAATCCATTTAGTAGGTCTTTTAATTTTAAATTCATGAGCAACTTAATCAAAATAATTTATCTTATATGTACATTATACACAAAGAAACTATCATTAAATTTGATTTAATTTTATTCCACATATTTAAAAAAGATGCATAAGACCATATTTAAAAAAATGTTTGACTTTTACCGACCGATACGTTAAAATCAGCTCGATGTATTTTTTATTGAAACTCAAGGACACTAGTATGTAATTTTTCCCCTTACTTTTCTCATCCCATCAAAATATATGTCGACATTTTCTAGGAAAAACCTTCAAACTTACTTACCGATCCAAATTAACTCTGAGTCGGGAGAGGGCGAGAGAATTATAATTGTTTAATAATTCAGACAGAACTGCACGTAGCCTAGGCAAATTTTTACACACCCGTAAACGAAGATTCGGGGTATATAGTTTTTGTTGTGTTCTTCCGTCTGTCATTCTGTCTGTTAGTCTGTCTATCTGTCTGTCTGTTTGTCTGCCCATAACTTTTAATTTAGTGCAACTATGCTTTTCATATTTCGCATGCATGTGTATTCCTTTTTGGGGGGTACTATCAAATTCACCTTGGACCTTTACCTTGGAGCTTGACACACTTTTACACAAAAATTCCAAACTTTTCTTTGACCATAACTCCTGAATGGAAGATACTAGGACATTTATACTTCACATATGTATTCTTTGTGACAAGACCTTCATTGGATACCAACAACGGGAATTTTGGAAAAACTTTCCCAAAATTACTTTTGAACGGAAAGGGATAGGGCTTTCATACTTCATATATTAAATCATTTGGAAAATATCTTTTCTTATATGCCAAGAATTTAAAATATTTATTTTACCCTTTGACCTTGGAGTTCGACCTAAAGAAACATTGACCATAACTTTTGAAGGGTTAGGGCAAAGGCTTTTATACTTCACACACTAATTTTAATAACTATGACAAGGCCTTTTACATGTATTAGATGCCAACATTTTTTACCCTTTGACCTTGACCTTGGAATTTTAACTATTTTTTTCAAAACTTAAACCTTAGCCATAACTTTTGAATAGGTGATGCTAGGGCTATTTCTATTCTATTTCAAAAATATATTTCTTGTGAGAAAGCTTTACTTTGGGTAGCAACATAAATTTGTATTTTAAAAAGTTTGATCTTCGCTGTATGTTGCCATACAGGGGGCATCAGTGTTTCACAAACACATCTTGTTTTATGAAGTGCTAGCTTGATTCATGAAATATGCCTACGTGGCAAGTCTGCGTAATTTATATAACAATTACTCACACTCTTGAATGAAAGGATATTTCAAAAGCCTTCTTCATTACAACATCGGGCAGATACGATAAAAGGAGTCTATTAGACATAAGTTGTGTGCGAATCTCAATTGTTGTTGGCAATATTTTCCTTTTATTTAATGCCCAAGGCTTTGTTAACTTAATATGTCAGTAGTGGTGATAGTGGTGATTTTTTATAGACACATAGGTTTTAATTTCATAATTCTTATACATGTATATTTTCTATGACATTAATCAGGTAACTGAATTGCTTGTGAGAAAAAATAAACATCGCATAATCATGACAAGTTGACTTGTTGCTTAGAAGTTCAAGTTGTAAGGCTCTAGTAAACTTTCAAGGAGTATAATATCTATTTGACATATAGTCTGTTCCTATTACTTTATATGAATATCCAATCTAAGTATAAGATTTATATGTACTTCTATCACCCTCTGCATTACATTTGGCATCTATCACGTGTTGCATTTGTGCATACGTGGTGTGATGGCGTTACATTACTAGAATTTTCCATTCTTTCATAGAATATAATTATAAAAACCTTTACGTGATTCCATATTATATGAATTAACCTAGGATTATATTTTAAAAGTTATAAGAACAAAAATCGTATTTGAATTGTAGAATGAAATATGGAAGCCTGATCTTGTACTGAAGAACGGATTTAAAAAGTTCGAGGAGCTGGGAGGAAGCTTTTACTACCTGTCAATCAATCATGAAGGGTCAGTTGATTGGTTACCATTCAATGTGTTTGAAAGTCGCTGTTCAATGGACATAACCAACTTCCCATTCGACACACAGAAGTGTGATATTAAATTTGTTACATGGAGTCATTTTGCAGATCAGATAGAAATTACTAAATCAACGAAAGGAATCCAATTTTACGAATTTGAGGCCAATGGAGTTTGGGATATAATCGACACATCATCGGATATTAAGAAAGAAGATAGCGAATCTGAAGTCAAATTCACCATCAAATTACGCCGAAAGTCCCAGTATTTTATTTTAAATATAATTCTACCCATCGTTTTCTTAGGTTTTTTGAATATGCTAGTTTTTGTGATTCCAGTCGATGCAGGAGAGAAAATGTCATTTTGTGTAACCGTATTTTTGGCCTTTGCTGTTTTTCTTACCATTATTTCCACACTGTTGCCAACTTCCTCCGATAATACACCAATTATAGCGATGTACCTGATTGTCCAGTTGGTATATGGAGTGATAGCCCTCGTTATTACAGCTTTTCAGCTCCGCCTTCATCATAGAGATGAAGAGGAGGAAATTTCGAAATACTGGGTCATGCTCGTCCGACTTCAAAGAAAAATGAGATGTAAAAAAGCGAGGGTAACTGAAATAGTGGTTTCGGAATTAACAACGAAAGGGAGTCTTGATAACAAACAACAAAACAATTGCCGTGCACAAGAAAAATATGAGTGGAAGCATGTAGCTTCTACAATAGATTTTTTTGCTTTCTGGTCATTTTTTATATCCAACATTGTGATTACTGTAAGTATGTTTCTGGCATCATCTTCGCAGTAATTCTGGTGGATTCGTAGGACAAAATGTATTCTTTACTTTGATTTTCTATTAAAACTGACCAACAATGAAAACATATTTTTGTTCTTTCTGGTGGTATTACTGTATATTGATGCAATCGAATGTGTGTGTTTTTGCTTGTGGATTATATGTCCTGTGCGGAACGGAAGTGCTGAAATTTGTATCGGGATCGATGTCTAAGGCTGTCTTTATCGGCTGCAGGAGATGACGATCTACGTGTATTTGTAGTTGTGTTAGAATGTGCACGTAGGGAAATGAGACGGTTTTTCCCTTGTGTAGATGGAATAATTCTTAATTGATAAGTCTAAAAGCAGATAACTTTATTTATGTCTCTGCTAAAAATGATGAATAAACGTTTTAAAAATCGCCAAAATATTAAGAATTAAGGCAGTCCGATCCTCAGGTTTATAAAATTAGCAGTTAAGTAATTAAAAATACTCATAAAAGTATCTTTGAATCCTTAAAGTTATGTATATTTATCCAAAACATTTCTTTAAAGTTAAAGATTAAAGTTAATCATATTATATAAGGAAAATCGTCAAATCTCTAATATTTTTGTAGAAAAAGCGAATAGGAATATCAGCTATGCATTTTCTAATTGCAAATTGATCAACAAATATATTTTAGGTTAAAAAACGATAGGTATCCAGGCATTCAGAGAAATTGTAATTATTTTTATACTTATTTGGTATTTTTTTTCTTCTATTTCCGACATGTATCCTATAATACAAAGTGTAAAAGGCTTTTGCTATCATCGCAAGACACCACAAATCACTTCTTATTTCATATCATGCTAATAATTATTGGTATCTAAGGCTGGATTTAAGAAAATCTTATTTCTCATAAACTGTATTAATTTTCTTTCGTTTTATAGGGTACAAATGTCAACTTTTATAAGACCTTTTCTAAGACTTCCAAAAACGTTGAATCTTATAAAGGTGAATAAAATGAAAATTGTTGCATGAAAAAATTTCATTTTCAAGCTTCATTTTAATGCATTTCAAATTAAATATTAATTTTTGGAGTTATCCTTCCTGGGCGAGGATCGGATATCCTTAAAATAATTTTAGAGAATATGCACCTTTATCATGAAATATTTTATAATATAAAGGTTATGTCTCATATAAAGCTCGATAATTTTAAGTTTTATTGCAAGAAAAATGTGACCTTAATTTAAGCGAAAAACAATCTTATGTGAGTTTAAAAAGTGCGTTGAGCTGTATTACTTTATCGCGCGCAATAATTTTGATTTTGATTTTTAATTCCCCGTAAACGAAGTTTCGGGGGTATATAGTTTTTGTCGTGTCTGTCCGTCTGTCTGTCCGCAAAAACTTTAACCTTGCCCATAACTTTTGATTTAGCGTAGCTATGACTTTCATATTTCACATGTGTATTCCTTGTAACAAGAACTTTTTTCGGGTTCATATATGTATTATTTCAGAAAAGACCTTTCATTGGATACCAACAACTTTGATCTTTTGACCTTGACCTTGGAGATTTTTTACTTATGAAAAAAATTAACCTTGGCCATAACTTTTGAACGGTAAGGGCTGGTGCTTTCATACTTCAAATGTGTAATCCTTGTGACAAGACCTTTCACTTCATATCAAGAATTTTTACCCTTTGACCTTGACCTTGGAGTTTGACCTACTCTTTAAGATTTTTAACCTTAGCCATGACTTTTGAAGGGTTAGGGATAGGGCTTTCATACTTCACATATGTATTCTTTATGGCAAGACCTTTCATAGGATACAAATTACCTTGACCTTTAGACCTTGACCTTGGAGATTTCCATACTTATGAAAAAATGACCTTGACCTACTTTTATATTTTACAATTGTATTTCGAGTGAGAATACCCTACTTTGGGTACCAATATATTAAATTTGCATTGAATAGATGTTTAATCTGCGCTATGTTGCCATACGGGTACATCAGTGTTACACAAACATATTGTTTCTACAGATTTTTTTAACATAAAAAAAAATCTTTTTAAAATACTAAAATATTAAATTTTTGTGGTCGATTTGATGCTTTGCATCAATTCATCTTGTTATTTATGAATATTCTTTTCGTGAGAGGTCCTACGCTTTGCGGTGCCCCTGTTTTTTTTTTGTTTTTTGTTTTTTTGTTGTTTTTTTTTGACAGTTAATGACGTTTTGGCAGTTATGTAACTTACATTGACTCCAGTGCACATGCCAAGTTAAGGGAAACTCTACCTTGCAGGTATTTTTTGGGACCGTCTCAAAATCCAGGTAAATTTTCTATAGGATTATATAGGAAAATGTCATTTTTTCGCACTTTAAAGTATATTATACAAAAACTACAATAGACTTTTGTATAATATACACTTATCCACTGGGTGTGAGTGGGATAGCTCTTTTATCAAACCCGCGACAGAGAACTATTCTCTGAGGGCTTGCCCGAGGGGAATAGTTCCTGTCAAGAGTTTGAGCTATCCCACTCACAACCAGTGGATAAGCGTTATATTATACTGATGTATAATATAATTTCTGAGGTTTGAATTTTTTTGGAGTAAGATAATTCTGCAAGAATAATCTGAAATCCTGATGACGTCACAATGCTACTGAAGTCATTATGACATCATCAGTTTAAAGGTTTATCGCTGGAAATTAAAATTGGCGGCAACAATTGCATGAAAATTTTCCGAGGGTGGATAGCAAAAATTATTATACTTCTGTTAAAATGTTTCCTAGATAAAGTTCAGAAGGTAAAATAACTATCTTTTATAGTCCAGGCTTAACTGAGCTATACCCCGGGGTATAGTTTTTGCTATCCACCCTCGGAAAATTTTCATGCAATTTTTGCCACCAATTTTGATTTCCAGCGATAAATCTATAGACATGATGATGTCATAATGACTTCAGTAGCATTGTGACGTCATCAGGATTTCAGATTATTCTTGCAGTATTATCTTACTCCAAAAAAATTTAAACCTCAAAAGTTATATTATACATCAGTATAATAAAACGCTTATCCACTGGGTGTGAGTGAGATAGCTCTTTTATCAAACCCTTGACAGGAACTATTCCCCTCGGGCAAGCCCTCGGGGAATAGTTCCTGTCGCGGGTATGATAAAAGAGCTATCCCACTCACACCCAGTGGATAAGTGTATACTATACCCCGAGGTATAGCTTTGCCTTGCGTGGACTATAAAAGATAGTTATTTTACCTTATGAACTTTATATATGAAACATTTTAACAGAAGTATAATAATGAGTAATGTTAAATTGTACATTATATGTAAGAAACACAAAATTCCACCGTCTTGTTTCCGGAGGGGACATCTCAAAATGTCAAAATTAAGACATCTCCTGTTTTTATGGAGAACTACAAACTATAACAGACACCAAAAATTTATGCATAAAATTATAAAAATAATTGAGAGAATCTAAAATTCCTATGTTTCAAATTTCAAGAGCTTATATTTGATACTTTTATAACATTTTTTAACCCCCTCTTTGAGAGCTTCGATTATCCTTACGTCAAAAACACACTATTACGACGTCAATATATAGATACCTATTAGTTGAAAAATTATTCGAATAATCAGTTTTATAAAAACTGTAATGGCATTTTTCAACCCATAATATCTGAATTTTATTAATTTTGTGAAAAGATTGCTTCAAAACAGTAAATGCGCTTCATTTTACTACTGCAAAATGAAGGATATGGAGATAACGAACAGTATTCAATATCAAAGTCCATGAAACAAAACAAAATAGGGGCAGAGCAAACACGGATCTCCAAAATGTCAGAGGTTGGATCAGGTGCCATGGCGGAGTGAGCATCCTCTGCTGACCGTGTGCTCCTTGTCATGATCCGAAATAACGGAAAAATCTGTCGTCAATTCAGTATATAAATAATGGACTAATAATTGGTATGAAAAACGTCAGTCAGCATTTGACTCAATGATAAATTTTATTTGCTGACAAGGTCATGGTATCGACCAAAGAACTTACGAACTTATGACTTTAAACGAGACTGCTGAAAGTCTTGTTTCATCAACTTGTTTGTCAATAATTTACCTCGTTTAGAAATTGTCCATACGTAGACCATGCTCTAGCGTATCAAATCAACTGAGATATCTGAACTCCATATGCGGGTGATGAAGGTATATTGCTGCATAGGTAAGGAAAGTTAAAGTCATCGCGTTTATCATAGAGCTTTGTTGTTAGATTACCATTAGTGTCTTTTTCAAGTAAAATATCCAAGTATAAAACAGACGCGCGAAGTTTTACGTTACGGAAACCCCACTCGGCCCCTTTAAGGCCTATCAAACATATTTTGATTTCGATATATCGATTGCCGAATTTGTAGCTGCAATAATTTAGCCCTCTCCCTATTTGGGAGGGGGAGGGGGAGAGAGAGGGCTACAACTCCTTAGGATCTCTGTAATAATGCAGCAGCGGGAGCTATTCGCTTCCGCACGGATTTCGGCTCAAATTGTTATTAAATGGCTATTTTATTCACATTTTTTACCTTGACTCAAAAAAAGTAGTCATCCAAAATGTAAATCAATCCAAAAATTTACAGAATTGGTTATTTTTCGTGTATGGCAACATCACAACTCGAATTTATCCGCAATGTTTACTGACCTTGATAGATTGTATTTTGGGACAGCCAATGAGAATTTTGGTTCTATAGGAACAGATCTTTTTGGAATTTTCTTATTTTAAGCATAAATATCGCCAGAAGCGTAAAAATAACACTTAAAATGGTTTTATTTATCGATGTTTTTGTGATACAATTCAGCACAATAATTTATTAACACCGACATTTTCTTTATTAAGTTGTTCTAAATTTTAAGCGAAAGTCTCATTACGTCACGCGTTAACAGTCATCTCATTACGTCAGGCGTGAACTGTCATGGCTGCTTAGTAGAAGACTGCGAAAAACGCAGAATTATTTCACAATTTTCGCATTGAACGGGCTATGTTGTTGACAGTGAATAAAAAAAATCCTCTTATTAGAAGTAAGTTGAATGTAAAAACAATTTATTTTGCCCGCAGTCGCCCCTATTTTAAAAACATATTTGCACCATTACGGAGATGCTATGAAATTGTAGCCCTCTCCAGAAAACATCAAATTTAAAAAATTAGAGAGGGCTACATTATTGCAGCTACCAAATTTGATGTAACGAATTCAATGCGTAATATAAATTATTTCGAATTAATTATAACAAATTCATTTTGTTTAACGAATCTGTACAATTTGTAATGAATTCTAAAATTTGTTATGACAAAATCAACTTGTTTTTGATTAGTTCTAAATCTGTATTAAAGGTATTCGCTGAAAATATTTTTCCAACTTCATTTAACAAATTAATTTCGTTGAAACGAGTTCTTTTAATTTTTTAACGAGTTTAATTTGTGTATATACGTTTGGCTATTCATTACAATGAATTTACATATATTTTTATAGGCCCTTATAGTTGAATTAGATTAAACGAAATTGATTCGTTACACAAATAGAATTTTGCTATAACGAATTAAAATTAAAACAAAGTTAACTATCTTTATTAATAATTTTTGATTAAGAACTCAATAGATCTATTTTAATAAAAAAAATGTAAAGTAAATTCGCTAAAACGGGTTCCATAACTCGTAATACCGAACGAAAAATTTATTTTTGGAAATGTCCTAAAGATATTCCGCATTTATGATATTTATTTAGTCTATCATGCTTGACAGGTGGGGATACGGGTTAGAATAGGTCCTCAGTACCCCTTGCTGGTCGTAAAAGGCGACTAAATAGGGCAGTTCTTCGGATGAGACCGTATAAACCGAGGCCCCGTGTCACAGGAGGTGTGGCACGATAAAGATCCCTCCCTGCTCAAAGGCCGTAAGTGCCGAGCATAGGCCTAAATTTGCAGCCCTTCACCGGCAATGGTGACGTCTCCATATCTGTGAAATATTCTGGAGAGGGGCGTTAAACAGTACACAATCAATCAATCATTGACAGGGATGTGACATGATTTTTGAAAACAAGGAGGAGCAGCCAGAGACAAAAAAAATCAATTTTATGAAAACGAGAAAAATTAACAAGCCAAAAAACCCCATATTATTTTAAAAATTATGTTTGAAAAAGTGCCCCCCCCCCCAACAATGGTATGTGATTGTCTGAGTGCGATAACTTGCATACATTACTGAGAGCATAGATATCCTAATCTGTATACCCACTAGTGTTTATTATCAAGCCGCTTGTTGAAGAAGACTACGACCCCGGGTTTCTTGAAAAATCTTTGCTCAAAATTAACAAAAAGAAATCAATTTTATCATGATTGTAAACTCTGAAAAATACAAATACAGTAAATGTAAACTATGATTACACTTAACAGAAATCCAAGGGTTATACTTGCAAGATTTTCGTACCAAGATTGTGTCAATTCAATGTGTCTTTTTTGTCTCTTTATCAGGATATACATTTATTCATGGGTCGTTTTTTTATTTTTACAAAATGTGTGTAATTAATAATCACACATTGCTGTAATGAAAGGAAAATGCTATTAACAATTCTCTCTATCATTTTTTCTTTTGTTTTGAATGCGTTCAACATAAAATTGACGCCGTGTGATCCTTGTCATCATCGGAAATAACGGAAAAATCTGCCGTCAATTCAATGTATGAACTATAGGTATTATGAGCAATGAGCTCACTAAATGATACCCCCGCCTCCCATATAAATATAATGACAGTGTCCATGTCCAAAATATGTATCGGATCAAAAAGTAGAATAGGAGGTGCATAATGGCAATATGCAATAAAGATCTGTGAAAGTTTCATCAAATTTTATTCAGTGGTATGAGAGGAGTTGCGGATAAGAGATTGGTACCCCAAAGCGTAACAGACAGACAGACAGACGGACGGACGGATGTACAGACAGGTAGACGGACTTACGGACGGACATACCGATTACTATATACCCTTCCGCTATTCAAGCGGGGGTAGAATAATTTATGTCGTTCTAGAAATTGTTCATACAATAGAGCATGCTCTTGTGTATCGAATTATCTGAGATGTATAATCTCAGTAAGCAGGTGATGAAGGTATATTGCTGCATAAGTAAGGGAAGTTGACGATAGAAAAGTTAAAGTTATCCCGTTTATCAAAGATCTTGGTTGTTACATTACCATAAACTTTTTTTTCAGTAAAATTTCCAAATACGAAACAGATATGTCAGACTCTATGGTATCTTTTATCTCAAGCTCACTAGAATATATCGTATCGACATATGAATGGAAATTTCCATTGGAAATTGACAATACGTCGTCGATATATCTAAATGTCGAGTTGAAGGCCACAGCAAGTATTTTCTTCTTTTCACGCATAAGATTTTAGATAAATTCTGTTTCATGTGAATATAAAAATAGTTCTTCTTATAACGGGCGCAATTGGTACCAATTGGAATTCCAATAGATTGATGAAAGACCTGGTCTCAAAAACAACATAGATATTGTCAATCAGAAACTCAAGCATTTTTTTTATGTCAACTTCTGAGTACTTGTGTGTGCAATCAGAATGTTTTCCAACAAAAAAATTTTCAAATGACCAATGACAAGGTTAGTAAATTTACGAGTTCCATTTTTATTGAAAGAGCAGCTGTCAATGACATCGAAAAGCTTGGATTTTAATTTATCGTGGGGAATTGTTGTGTATAAAGTTGAAAAGTCGTAAGTTTTTAAGCTACTGATTTTGGTAAAATCTTGTGATTTCACTAAAAGTTCCTTGGAATTTTTAAGTATTGGCATCTGATTTACACCACTTCTTGAATATACTGTTGCACAGTACTCTTGAAGTTTCTCCTTCACTACTGTTAATATCTTAGTGAGGAGTAAAGAGGCTTGGTTGAACATTTACTGGAACCCGCTATGTATCTTTGTAAGGATTCTTATGAATTTGCGGAATCCAATATATATATATGGTAGTTCAAATTCATTTTTTTAAATATTTTAAAAATATTCAAAACTGACACATGATTTTTGAAGAATTTTTTAATTAGAAAGGGAACAATGAGTATAATAACGAACCGAATTATGAAATTACCTTTATCAACTGCATATGGTGTTTTGTCATTAGGTTGATTCAGTGTGCAAGAGCGTGCTCTGCGTGGGTACAATTCATGAAACCAAGTTAGGTTGTTGGCGCGGCGGATTGATAAAACAACAAGAATGTCGACGGTCTTCTTTGAGGGCATCATTTCGTGGGTTCTACGGTCGATGCAGTTGCCTTGTCGGCATATAAAATGCTGACGTTTTTTTCATACTAATTGCAAGTCCATTACTTACAAACTGAATTGTCGATGGGTCTTTTCTGTTTTTCCCGATCATGCATGACAAGGAGCACACGGCGGGTGTGACTGGTCGGCATGGCATGCTAATTCCTGCATGGCACCCGATCCCACCTCTGATTTTTGGAGGTCCGTGTTTGCTCTGCTCCAGTTTGTGTTAAAATGCATGATTGAGGGGCAACGGTTTGTGCATTAATATGCGTCACTGCGGAGAAAGGGGTTAATGGACCTTTGAGTTTACGAGGGACGTTCATTAAATAGTGTCATCAGCTCTATGATATACAACATAGAAATCATATGCCATTAAGCTTGACTTTCTCTAATTATTGAATCTTTAATGAGTTGATAACAGTTTATGTGACCACTTTCATCACATAGTTCCATTGTGAGAGGCTAGAAAACAAGGGCTACTCGAGACACTGCATTTAAAATGAATAGTCAAGAATCAGTAAACTAGAGTGAAATTAAACACTCCATTAAAACCGCCGTAAAACTTGTTCAGAATTCAAAAGATATATTAACTGAAATATGTGACATTTACAGCGACCAATGCCTGTTTTATACACACATGAGCAGGTGCATTTCAATGAACAAAAATGAAATAATGGACATCAAAAATGGGTGCCGTCCTTGGCGACAAGGACATACAACAACCAACGTATATTTGCGAAAATTCAACAAATTATCACTGAGTATGTTTGATTGACTTTAAGACACATAGCAAATTTGATAGACATCATTTTGGGGATAGTTCACACTGTTTTAAAGAAACATTTGATAGTAAAATAGTTTAATACTCAAAGGTCACCCAATATTTTGACAAATGAGTGAAAACGACAGCGTGTAGGAATATCTAGCCAATTATTTTAAAAAATAAAAAATTGTACTTATCCATGTTTGTCTAAAATTCCAACAGATAATAAAACTTGAACTATTTTGCTTTAGACCCTCAAAACAAATTTACAGTGAGATACACTTGACAAAACAGCAAAGGCCTGAAAAGAGCAAAGAATAGCAAGAGCCCAAAAACAGTTTTATATGCTATTTTCAAACAGCAAAGGCCTGAAAAGAGCAAAGAATAGCAAGAGCCCAAAAACAGTTTTATATGCTATTTTTCTTAAACATTAGTGATCTAGTTGTTTAAATTCTTATTGGGGGAGTAATTTCAATTTCTGGAAGAGTCTAAACAACAAAATTTTTGCAAAAAAAGTGAGAGATTTATGAGAGGAAGGAGCCAGAATGAAAAATCCACTTCATCAAATTTCTTCATGACAGCGTCCAAACCCACAGGCCATGAAGAGTAAAGCGGTTCCGGGGATATAAAGAAAGTTAATGTTTTGTCACACCAACAACATTGGCCAGCACTTTCAACCTTTGACCTGTTTCATTTCCGAAACTTGAAAAACCACCTTTCAGAAAGAAAGAAAACAAGTACAGGAAATCACAGGATCTGCCATATTCCAGTAAACTAAGGGTCATACTCAAAAATGTGTTCTAAAAACAACTAGAAATTGAATAAAAATGTTATGGACATGTGTTTTAATTAAAAGAAAATATTCTGGTTTAATCGTTAAGACTAAATCATCGAAAAGCGTTTTTTGTTTCTTTCCGAGCACCGATGACATTATTTATTGAACGTCCCTCGTAAATACTGTTCAATACCTCCATACATGTATATTTCATTCTAATGGCTTTTACTTCAGTTTACGATGAATTCGAGTCACCATATATATTTATTCTCACAATTCCTCTATTATATATAACAAGATAAAGTAGACATCTAGCTTTGCCCAATGTACATGTAACATTTACAAAAGGGATGTATATAATATGCTTAATTACTTCTTTTACCATTATAGTTAAGGACCACGGCTGCTGCGGCGTTTCTCACTAAAGTTATAACCTTATAATAATTTGTCTGCGGACTTTTGGTCTAAATCACCACTTTCATTAAGTCCACAGAGAAAATTATTACATTATAAAAATTACTAACATCACTAAACTGTTAATCAATAATTTCAAATTTTTATATTTAGTTGTATTTTGGGAATATATTCATAAATTTTACACCTTACTCTTGCTGAGTAAACAGCAATTTCCGTTGAATTAACTGAGTATACACCTTTGGTTATACCGTTTTCTAAAGAATACGGGTAAACCTTGTTTTCTCACGTTGAATTACTGTATTGATGCATGTTGGTCTCTCGAACTGTTCAAGCCATTAGAACATTTTCAAATTCATAAAAATGAGGTGATGGAGGAGATTAACTGATTGAATAATTATAACCAGATATTCTCCTGCACAGGACTGTATTCAGCCAAAACTAGGAAATTACAAGAAAGTTGTTACTTCCTCAATTTGATATTCTTCACTTCACAATGTGGATTTCGCTGCTTTACATTTGCTTTTTTATTCCATCCGTGACTCCACAAACAAACCAAAATGTACAGACTCTTATAAGCGACCTTTTTGATAATTACACACCCAAAGTCCGCCCCACGGTCATCCAAGATCACCCAATCCAGCTCGATGTCAGTTTTTATTTGAGTAGTGTCAATGAAGTCAGTGAGGTCAAGGAGAAACTGGTTACCACGGGATTCCTGGTGTTGATATGGATCGATGAGCTGTTAAGATGGACTCCCTCTGACTATAACAACACCGACACCATCTTTATCCCACAGGTAACCTGTAGTTCTCTATAACAGAGTTAATGCTAGGAATGGTATAATAACATCCATTTCAAACAAAGAACTACAAAGAGAATACGTGAAAATTCACGAAAATAATGATTATTGATTTCAAAAACATTCATTTAAAAGAAAGAATAGAAATAATATATCCATCTTCGCATAATAAATTGGACCAAAAATGTAAGTAAATAAAGATATATATAAAGGTGACCTATCATGCCTGGATCGAGACTGCTTGTTTAATTGATTACAGATTATACAGACTATCAGTATGCAGAAGGGGGTCAAGCAGAGCAAATTCTTTTTCCTATGGAAAGCAAATGGTCCACAAAGGGTCTTTTTGTCATGTGAGTTTCTGAAAACAAAAATCAGAACTCGGTTGAAGTTGAATATGTTAAATTTTATTTTAACCCTTGGTGATTTCATTTCTCAAATAAAAATGTCATTTTCTCGAAAGTCTTTTTTTTATGACGTCATGAATTGCGTCATTTTCCTTAAATCATAAAAGAATGGAGGCGTACATTTATAGGCGAGAACCATCCCCCGCTCTGAGAAAAGACATTTTTCAATTCTAAATGTTCATGAAAAGTTAAATTTTTTCAAAATTATATTGTTAATTGCACATTTATTTTCTGTATTTTATTGTTTTTATTATTTATAATTTATTTTTCACTCATGTTTAAATTAAGATATGTGAAACTGAAAAAAGAAAAAGCTTCACGTATGATTCAAACTCTCTCCATAGCGCAGGGCCGAACCGGTTTTTTTTTCTCTTTTATTAAGACCGAACACGTTAACCACTACACTATGGAGTATATGTTTTTTAGATGTCTGTCAGTATGATATAAATAAAGGAGTTTGTTGAAGCGTGCATTTTTTTCAAAAAGGTTCGATTCTCATTTAGAATGGGTTGAGATTCCACTTTTGTGGACAAATGAAATAGATTTAACATTTAGGTTTCCATTATTAAAGCGTTAATGAAAATTGGAAACTTGACCCATTCATGTTCAAAATTCGTTTTTATGGCTCTTGTAAACCCATTTTCCAATTAATATGCTTAAACGTATACACGCTATAATTTGTGCCAGTTTAAATACGACTGGAAATTTATACCGGTATATTTGGGTAAACCCATTTTCCAATTAATATGCTTTAACGTATACACGCTATAATTTGTGCCAGTTTAAATACGACTGGAAATTTATACCGATATATTTTTGTTTATTAATAAAAGTTACGAAAATACTGTAAATAACACCATTAAAATTTAACACGTTATATAGTTATCAATTATGATTTTTTTTAATCCTGATAGGAGAGAAATTGCTATTTTTGAATAAATCCATCATGTGACGCCGTCGTTACTTTTAAATTGATAAACAAACATGGCGCCAAGAAAACAAGGTATAGGTCGTTTGTGATACTTCTCATTTTTGACGTGGATGATAAGCGTCTTACTCTTAATGATACTTATCTTTTAATGTAATTAGTATCAATCATCTTCTCTCTTATGACGCATATTAACCTTTTATTAATAATTGTTGTCAATATGCAACATACCTCGTTGTCTGTGATTTCCCGTGGACATGTGTGTCTATATCTAGGTCTACTGTTTACGCACTTCCTTCATCAATATTCATGAAAAGACTGAATTCTTAATCGCCAGATATTGCTTAATTGTTTTGTTATTACAATGAAGTCTATAGTAAAATTTTGTGGAAAGTAGTAATTTTTCATTACACTTCATGTGATTCAAATCACTAATCATTTAGTTTCACACAAAATTCGGCGTTCATATAGCGTGTATTACTTTAACTGTCAACTTTGAAGAAAAAAAGATTGTCAATTGATAAGTCGTTCAGTAAATAAAATGATAAAATGTTTTGAAGATGATATGTCTGAGAACATGACTTTAGAAAAATATAACTTTTCCGTGAATTTTGAAAATTGAGAAACATATTACCTCAGATCGGGGGATTTCCCACGCCTTGTACGCCCTCTTTCTTTCTTTAAAATTGGCGAAAAATTAATCTATTTTTGAATAGTTGACATAGCCCCAACCTTGATCTAAAATATTTAATTATATAATGAAAGAATTGCTTCAGAAGATTCTAATCAATATTGGGGGGAGGGGTGCAATGTGAGGTCATATTTACTCATTTCCTTCAACACTTAGCCCGTTTTTTAATATTTGGACTCTCAGAGAAAAAAAATATAGAAAATGATAGCACTATAAATCTCTTCTTAAGGTCATACGCAAAGTAGTTTGAACATTATGGGGTTCTTCCCTGGAGTTAAAGAGTTCCGCTAAATGAAAGACCTATGTGCAATACTTTTAATGTCTATATATTGATTTGTATACTAGTACCTCTTCTAAAACAAATTTTGGTGGAAAAAAATATCTGGAATTAAGTTTCGTAATGTTTGTACAATTTTCTTCGAATAATGCAAAGATTTTCTTAATTTGATAACATTTCAAAACCCCTGGTAACGCATGCTGATTTTTTGCCTAAAAACATGTTATGGTATTATAAGTTTAAATTTAGAATATGTTGAAAAATTATCAGTAGGTAAGGTACGTTGCGTATCTTCTTAAGATTGATGTTCGAATTGGGACATTAGGACTTGGTTAGTCAATAAGTTTATTGACGGTCATTTTCTTGAGTTAATGAACCTACCTTTTCTTATATTTGGGCCAACTGACGCCCTGGCTATTTTGTTGTAATGTCACCAATATATATAATATTACCAAAAATAAAATACCCTATCCATTTCAAGATCCTTTTTATTTTTCATAAAAATTGACATTTTGAAGCACAAATATTCGGTCATTTGAATTTCTTTTAATTCATGTAAATCAGATGAATGCGACTGATGAAGGGACATTTGAACAATTATCAAAAGAAAACCACTTCCTTCAAATGAAAATACTGCAGTCGGGGTTAACCCTTTAACGACATGCGATATTTACATATAATTAATAGTACAATATTTTTTTAAGTTAAACTCAACATTAAATTGCAAATATCTTTTCCGAGTCTCTGAAGAATTTGGCTTTCTTAAACCTAAGAAAAAATAACAAAACAAGAGCGCTTTTGATTGGCATTTGGCAAGAATCTGGGGTGCACTTTAAAAGACAAAAAAGAATTTATAATTTTATCTCTTGAAAAGACACACTTCGTAAATCGGAAAGGGA
Source organism: Saccostrea cuccullata (assembly GCF_032062105.1). Taxonomy (NCBI): domain Eukaryota; kingdom Metazoa; phylum Mollusca; class Bivalvia; order Ostreida; family Ostreidae; genus Saccostrea; species Saccostrea cuccullata. Next base: position 20,144 of record NW_026924263.1, read on the forward strand.
AATTATATATTTTTTCCCTAATAGATATTGTGTTGTGATTTTCTACAAACTAATTTCAATTATCGTTAGAAGAGCCTTTAATTCAAAATACTACTTTTCTACATATTTTTCTAAAGAAAATTGCTATATCAGGATCATTTTACTTTTGCCCTGATATTTATCTTGTTTTTAGAAGTTTACCTCTGCCAAAAGTCTAAAACACCTGCCTTTTTTTTAGGAATTCATGTATAGATAACACAGGAAAAAAGAAAAATAATTGCTCATTCCGTTTGCTAGAATTATATTGTGAACTATTCATGTACAACTCAACGCACTTTTTAAACTCACATAGTTTTTCGCACAAATTAAAGTCACATTCTATCAATAAAACTTAAAATTATCGAGTTTCAGTACGACACATAACTCTTATATTATTAAATACCCCTGTATTTCATGTTAAAGGTACATATTCTCTTAAATCATTATCTTAAGTTTTAAAATTCAATGTTCTAAAAGGAAATTAGTTTTTAAATTGTATGATGTTAAATGTGCATGATACTATCAAAGGTATTTACAAATGAATTAATCGAACTTTCTTTGATACTATTTGGTTGAAATGTTCAAATTGACTTCTTACAGATGAGTATTTTTCTAGGAACTTTGCACATTTTCCATACTTGTCGTGGTTTTGTCGAAATGCAGCGCCAAAACATGATAAAACTGCTTAAAGAAATCATGTGAAAGGATATGTTAATTAAGTATAGTTTATCTTTCAACATAGTAGATTGTAAATATTTAAAAGAAAATTCTTATACATTTAAGGTCTGAAACTTTGAAAATATGCGTTCTAATGTATCTTTCATGACGCTAGATTTCAGGACGTTAACCTGAAAAATGCCATATTTTTAACATGGAAAGCAGTCGAACATACATGTATAAAAAATGCTTCTATCATCTTGCGCCTTAGTGTCATATTAATGTACAGAAAATACAGAAGTTACATGAACTGCACTGTTTCTGTATTGAGGTTAGACAAAAGTATGCTTTAAAATAAACGGATACAAAGACGGTTGCATTTGACAAGAAACCATGGAAAAACGATTTGGAGACTCTCATAATATATCATCCAAGAGTATATAATAATCCTACTAATTATTATGTGTGAATTATGTTCAACGTAATCGAATATAATCAAAATTAAGTTATAAATCATTTTTAAAATATATTTTGTTACACAATTTGCATTATAACAATGTGACCTTAATTTGTGCGAAAAACTATGTGAGTTTAAAAAGTGCGTCGAGCTGTACGAGGGGTGTTAGAAAAGTTCGCGGACAAGTTCTATTGTGAGCGCGCTATTTATACGAAACCGGTCAAACTTTCAAGATGAAATCTTAACCTTTTTTCCACTAGATATACAAAAATTTGGTGCTCTCCAGTGATCATTGAAAAATATACAGCTTTTTTATTTTGATAAATCTTGCTTCACGGAGCATGCTACATTTCGGCACGTTTACATCACAAAGACTCTTTATTAAAATCAAAATTGCACAATTGTAGCTCAAAGAGATTTATGATATTTTACCTGTCGCTAAAGTATAAACAAAACGTCATTGGGAGAAAATTTGAATAAAATTGGAGGGTATATGACTGTTTTATAGCCATTTATAAATGATCAACTCGTAAAAACACAGCCAAAAATCGGAACGTCATCGAGCTTCATGGAGCACTGCACTACGTAAAAATTATGTGTGCAGACAGAAAAATGTCTAAAAAAAGTTTAAAATTTTCAAGATGCTGTCGGGAATTTCCTACACATACAAAGCACAAAGTTTTCAAATGGTTGTACCTTTATAAGAATAGAAGGATTAACATTTTGAATGGTTAACTCCATCGATACTTCAATACCCCCTTATCGCATGGATGTTGTGCCTACATGGTTTCATAGTTCCACTCCTGATCGATTAACTCCATAAACATTTTAAAGATCTCAATAATATACGAATCAGCACAAAAGACATTATAGTAGAAAAGTAACATGTCTTGATATAGATATTCAATTTTAACGTTGAAAAAAGATAAGAAAAATCTGAAGAAATGAAAGATTTATAGAACTGGGCAAAACTTAACGGGTTGAAATCTGGTTGTTACGTTGCCTTACGCCAAGCGATTGCTCCGTGAATCCCATGACCTCATAGTAAAAATTGTTGTAAATTTTCAAGAATTTTATGAATGGACCTGATTTTTTACATACTAATTAACAAAATGTAGGAATTTATTCAAACATAAGTCATACTTCACAGTACACAATAGATTTTCCGTAATTCAATGTGTTTGCGAACTTTTCTAACAACCCTCGTATATATGTGATGAAAACTTTCTTTTTGTTTAAAGTAATGGCATTTGAAGTCTGTATTTAAAGTATCTCTGAATCTTATGTACGCTAAATATAATTTAAAAAGTTGTACAGATATTGACCCAGCCCACCAATCTTCTCAGAAGATTATAGCACACTACGCTGATTTCAGTGCAAAGTAACCAAGATCCTCATCTGACTAGTTCTCGTGATTTTCAGTCATGCTATGAAAAAAATTCACACACTTAGTATTATGTTACCCTGCGTTTCTTTTTCCTTTCAGTACATATTCAATTATAATTAAAAAATGAAAATTGTATTGTATTGTAGAATGAAATATGGAAGCCTGATCTTGTACTGAAAAACGGGTTTAAGAAGTTCGAGGAGCTGGGAGGAAGCTTTTACTACCTGTCAATCAATTATGAAGGACGAGTGTTTTGGTTGCCGTTCAACGTTTTTGAAAGTCGCTGTTCCATGGACATAACCAATTTCCCATTCGACACACAGAAATGTGATATTAAATTTATCACATGGAGTCATTTTGCAGATCAGATAGAAATTACTAAATCAACGAATGGAATCCAATTTTACGATTTTGAGGCCAATGGAGTTTGGGATATAATCGACACGACATCGGACATCAAGAAAGAGGCCCGGGAATCTGAAGTCACATTCACCATCAAACTACGTCGAAAGTCCCTGTATTACATATTAAATATAATTCTACCCATTGTTTTCTTGGGATATTTGAATATGCTAGTTTTTGTGATCCCGGTAGACGCAGGGGAAAAAATGTCATTTTGTGTGACCGTATTTTTGGCCTTTGCTGTTTTTCTGACCATTATTTCCACGCTGTTGCCAACTACCTCCGATCACACTCCGATTATTGCGATGTACCTGATCGTTCAGTTGATATACGGAGTTATAGCCCTTGTTATTTCAGCATTTCAGCTCCGCATACATCATAGAGACGATGAAAATGAGATACCATCGCATTGGGTAAAGCTCGTCTTTCTTCAAAGAAAATTGAGATGTAAGAAAACAAATACAATTGAAATCAGGGTTTTGGATTCAAATTTGAACGATAAAGAGGAGTTAAACACCAAGCAGCATTACAATAGTGACCAGGAAGTGACGTGTGAATGGAAACACGTGGTTTCTACAATAGATTTTTTCGCTTTCTGGTGTTTTTTAATCTCCAATATTGTGATT
>NW_026924264.1:0-23304 GCF_032062105.1 Saccostrea cuccullata
TTAATTTAGTTTAATCAATTAAAAAAACATGAATTTAAAAATAAAAAAGAACATGTAATTAAAAATTAGAAAAAAAATATTTAAAAAAAATTAGAATAAAAAAAAAATCTTTAATTTTTTTTTTCTTAAATATCATCAATTTACAATATGATTAAAAATTAAAAAGAATCAAATATAATAAATAAAGAATTTAAACTAATACATAGCACTGGTCATTCTAAAACAGACTATAGGAAACCTGTAATTAATTTCTTTTGTTCTCTCCCTGCCCTTACCTGTACATCATTCCCACCTAGCCAAAACCAGTCACCTGTATCAATTTCAGAATTATGGCTAAGTGGGAAGACACCCTAATGATTCTGTATACTTTAATTTCATTTCAGTATGTGAAATCTCTGCGAAAAATATGAACGGAAACTGCAAATAATTGAAATTTTTCTAAGTCTAAGGGGCATAACTCTGTCAAAAATGGCGCGATCGTACCCAAAACAGAGGTTGACTTAGATATTCGTTTGATAAATCCGTTTACCAAATTTCATTTCAGTATGTGAAATCTCTGCGAAGAAAATAAACGGAAACAACAAATAATTGGAATTTTTCTAAGTCCAAGGGGCATAACTGTCAAAAATAGTGCGATCATACCCAAACAGAAGTTGACTAAGATATTCATGTGATAAATATGTATACAAATTTCATTTCATTATGTGCAACCTCTGCGAATAAAACTGCAATTTTCTTTAAGTCCATGGGGCATAACTCATATACCAAATTTCATTTCCATATGTGCAACGGTTGTAAGAAAATGAACGGAAACTAACAGACCGACAGACAGTAGCAATGCAATATGCCCCCCCTTCTCTGAATGGGGGGGGGGGTATAAAAACTCTAAAATTTCTAATGTTTTGCTGAGCGGGCATAAAAAATCGATGTTGGACCGCTGAGTGAGATGTTGGACCGGTCGATGAGATGTTGGGCCGCTTACGTCATAGAAAGGGCGAAGCTTAATCTCATTTTCATTCGTTGGTGTTTGAAAGTGACGGACCTGAGGTAAAATTGTGAAATCTTTGTGTGCAATTAGAATAAAACCGTTACTGAAGTATGCTTTCAAGCAACATGATCAACATGCTATGATTTCTGATGAGAGATGGTCCGTCTAATCGGCATTCGATGGAGGCCATTGTTCGGCTTTACACCGGTATGTGATATTTTGTAGATATGAAATTCTGAGTTGCACAAAATACTGACCACAAGAAATCGATCACATATTTTGCATCCAAATTTAACAACAAGTAGAAATGCTTTCGATGCCTCCGATGTTTTACAACCTGGTTTCAGCTTCGAAATTTTTAATATAATGAAACGATGGGATTAAGAAATTAGAATAAATTTCTTACCTTTCATGCATGGGTACGGTGGTATATTTAGGACACGCAATTATTTTTTTTAAATACCAGAAAAAAATCTTGTGAAAACGAGATATTATCTTGTGAAAACGAGATATTATCTTGTGAATACGACTTATTATCTTGTGAAAACGAGATATTATCTTGTGTTAAACGAGATATTATCTTGTGAAAACGACATAATATCTTGTAAAAACTACCATTATCCTGTGAAAAGGAGATATTATCTTGTGAAAGCGAGAAATTGTCTTGTGAAAACGAGAAATTATCTTGAGAAAAAGAGATATTATCTTCTGAAAACGACTTATTTTCTTGTGAAAAGGAAATATTATCTTGTGAAAACGACTTATTATCTTGTGAAAATGTCATATTTCTTCGGGTTTAAAATATGTTACATATATTAAACTACCTTATTAGCTCACCTGAGCCGAAGGCTCAAGTGAGCTTTTCTGATCAAAATTTGTCCGTCGTCTGTCGTTGTCGTTGTTGTTGTTGTGTCGTCGTTGTAAACTTTTCACATTTTCATCTTCTCCTCAATACCACTGGGCCAATTTTAACCAAACTTGGCACAGAGTATCCTTGGGTGAAGGGGATTCAAGTTTGTTCAAATGAAGGGCCACGCCCTTTTCCAAGAGGAGATAATCATGAATTTGTTAAAAATTAATGGCATTTTTAAAAAATCTTCTTCTCCAGAACCGCTGGGCCAGGAAAGATGAAACTCATGTGGAAGCATCCTCAGGTAGTGTAGATTCAAGTTTGAAATCATGACCCCCGGGGCAAGGGTGGGGCCAAAATGGCCGACCCAAGTTTTACATAGGAATATATGGAAGAAATCTTTAAAAATCTTCTTCTCCAGAACCACTGGGCCAGGAAAGATGAAACTCATGTGGAATCATTCTCAGGTAGTGTAGATTCATGTTTGTTCAAATGATGACCCCGGGGGGCAAGGCCGCACCAAGTTTTACATAGGAATATATAGGAAAAATCTTTAAAAATCTTCTTCTCCAGAACCACTAGGTCAGGAAAGATGAAACTCATGTGGAATCATCCTCAGGTAGTGTAGATTCAAGTTTGTTCAAATCATGACCCCCGGGGCTAGGGTGGGGCCAAAATGGCCGACCCAAGTTTTACATAGGGATATATAGGGAAACCTTTTAAAATCTTCTTTTCAAGTACTTCAAGTGATCATTAGTGAAAAGATTTATATGGACTCATCTCTAGGCGTAGATTCTAATTGGTTCAAATGATGAACGCCTGGAGGGGGGGGGATAAATTCAAGCCCGATGTGCTCAGGTGAGCGCTGTGGCCCCTGGGCCTCTTGTTTAGTATTTTGCTATTCTTTGTCAAATAGGCATATGAATGAAGAGTATCATTAAGGAATGCTTGAAATTACATCTAAATGTTCCACAATACATAGAGAATAATACATACCCTTTTCCATATCACATCCTGTATCAGCCCGAGACACCAATATCCGCCAGAGGGCCGACGGCCCGAGGGCTGATATTGGTCGAGGGCTGATACAGGATGTGATGTGGAAAAGGGTATGCTTTTTATATTTATTACTTGTAGTAATAAAATACAGAACACATTAAGTTGATAAGAAATAAGTAAATAATCATGCACGGACTTCTTAAAATGTACAGTTCTCATACAGTTTCTTCTATTTCAAATGTCCCCAATCCGTAATTTTAAAATAATCTATTATTTATCAGCTAGATTATCATTACATTCAAAAAGTTAAAATTTAGAGAATTATGTAACCCCCAAAATACGTGTTTGATCACAGGTACTGTTTTTAAGGTTTAATTTACTAGGGGTGTGATACTGATTCGTATCAGCCCTGCAGGGCTGATAACCTGTATCAGCCCCGCAAATCCATATCAGCCCTGCAGGGCTGATACGGCTATTGTGACGTCAGCCATATCTCATATGCAAAATCCTATTACTAAGTATGTAATAAAATGATGTAATTGAGACATCTCTGTTCTTTATTCAACGTTAACGGATGCTAAAGCGAAAAATGCATGTACATTGTATTCTCAAATTTAAAAATTTCCTATTGTATTTCATTCAAATACTAGAGGCCTAGGGGCCTTATAGGTCACCTGAGTATATCATGTAACAACTTTCCAAAAATTGAATTTGGTTCGTGTTTTAAACCAGAGGCCATGAAATTCACATTTCGCGGTTTATAAAGCGTAAACTGCCCCAAGTTATGTTATATTGTATAACAAAAGTTGAAATAAGCTTCATTCCTTAATTAAAGGTCATATCTGCAAAATTATCTGCTTGTATTAATTATTTTCAAGTATCAATTAGATTAAAAATGTACTTTTTTGGGTCTGAAAAACGAAAATAAAACATCCTTTAACTTTATGTCAACAGTCATGTAAAATATAAAAAAGTTGAATTTACACTACCTGAGGATAATTTCACATGAGTTTCATCTTTCCTGTCTCAATGGTTCTTGAGAAGAAGATTTTAAAAGATTTTTCCTATGTATATTTTCCTATGTAAACTTTGATCGGTCATTTTGGCCCCACATTACGCCGGGGGGTCATGATTTGAACAAACTTGAATCTACACTACATGAGGATGATTCCACTTGAGTTTCATCTTTCCTGGCCCAGTGGTTCTTGAGAAGAAGATTTTTAAAGATTTTTCCTGTATACTCCTATGTAAAACTTTGATTGGCCATTTCGGCCCCACCCTACCCCCGGGGGTCATGATTTGAACAAATTTGAATCTACACTACCCGAGGATGATTCCACTTGAGTTTCATCTTTCTTCGCCCAGTGGTTCTTGAGAAGAAGATTTTTAATGATTTTTCCTATATATTCCTATGTAAAACTTTGATCTGCCATTTTGGCCCCACCCTAGCCCGGGGGTCATGATTTGAACAAACATGAATCTACACTACCTGAGGATGATTCCACATGAGTTTCATCTTTCCTAGCCCAGTGGTTCTTGAGGAAGATTTTTTAAAAATACCATTAATTTTTCACTAATTCATAATTATCTCCCCTTGGAAGAGGGTGTGGCCCTTCATTTGAAGAAACTGACCCCCTTCACCTAAGGATACTTTGTGGAAAGTTTAGTTGAAATTGGCCCAGTGGTTCTTGAGAAGAAGATGAAAATGTGAAAAGTTTACGACGACAACGACAACAACGACGACAGACGACGGACAAATTTTGATCAGAAAAGCTCACTTGAGCCTTCGGCTCAGGTGAGCTAAAAACTCAATCACTATGGAATATTTAATGTTTACATATCTGCTTATACAAAGAGACGGGATCGCTTCTAAAAAAAAAAAACAGTAAAATCATACTAGTATACACAAGATCATTTTAAAATATATATTTTTTTGTATATCATAATAAGTCATTTTATCATAAGTTCATTGCTTACTTTCAGGTTAACTGTCCTTAACATATCTGTAAAATATAATGAATTGTTATTTGTTTACTACTGCTATGGACAGTCATCGAAAAGCTAGGGTACCTATTATTACAGTTTTTCATTTTCCTTTTTTCAATTTCTGGCATCAATTTGGACTCGTGTTTCTTATCTGGATCTATATTGATTCCTATTAAGTCTTTCAAGGTGAGCTAGTATATTTTTTCTTGGTGGATTTGTGACGCTAGCTGCTTTGGCAAAGTCTTCTTTTGCTTTATCTATCTAACACTACAATGCCATAAGCGCGACCCCGCCATGATAACGCAGTATAACAGTTTGGATTAGTACTTAAATACTGCGTGAATTGAGGTATAGATCCAGCTTTGTTATAGCTGGAAAATGTCCCAATAGCTGCAGCTAATCCAGCCATTGCAAATTTAACTGGCAACAATTAGCATTCCCATTTCTTATATAGATACATGTAAATGCATTAAGAAATTCCCAGTTATCTAAAAATATGTCCTTGTAATATATTGATTTAGTGTAGGTTTATCGAGTCTAGCAGAATTCCCTCTTGATAAGAAAAATCACACAGGTTATTTTTTTTAATGCTAACGTTGAAATTATCTACCCAAATATATCTTTTTGCCTAGTATGAATGTGGCAATAAAATTCCGACAGAAAAAAGTAAATGTTTATATTTAAAAAAAATCTTCTAATGAATCATACAAACACTTTCAAACCAAGTGAAAAAGTTTTCGAAGTAATCGAAGATTCGGAGAATATATTTTTGCCCTGTCTGTCCGTCTGTCTGTCTCTCCTTAAACATTAATGTTTCTCATAACTTTGAGATAGTAGGGATATTGGTTTAATATTTCGCAGATGAACTCCTTTTGACAAGACCTTTCTTTGGTACCACCAAATTTGATCTCTTGACCTTGAAGTCTGCCTCATTTTTACAAAACATATCACATTTTATAGCTATAAGCTTGGTTATAACTTTTAAGTGGGAGGGAATATGGCTTTCATATTTTGCAGGTGTATTCCTTGTGACAAGATCTTCCTTTGGGTACGGATACCCAACAATTTTGATCTCTTTACCTTGACCGTTGGAGTTTGACTAGCATTTGAGCGAATTCAACCCTGACCATAAGCTTCCAAATGCCTTAGTCACGTTTCCCGGCCGGTGGCCATACACCGGTGGTAATCGGTGGTAATCCGTGTTGTGAACGATGACCCAACATCGTTCAACATCGGCCTAGTAGTCCTTAAGTATCAGTCACATCATCTAGCGATGGATCATACGATGGGTGACCAATGGAATTTTTGATAAAAATGGCCTTGATGCTGTCCGGACTAATAAAGGCCCAGCGATGCATTGCTTATCAAAAAACGATGTTCCAGAGAAATTGACCGTATAAAGTATCAGTCACATTATCAGCGGTGGGGTATACGATGAGAAACCGATGCGTTTTTTATGAACATGGCGTGGTTACCGGCCGGGCACCACTAGTGATCAAAAGGTGACTGAGGTCATTTTGCAAATCGGTGGGGTGATCGGTGGGACATAATTCGTAGTTAAAATTCAGCGATGTCTCCAACGATGCCTCACATCGCTCCTCATCGGCAACCCATCATTAACACATCTTTCACGGATCGGCCGATGTATGGCCGAGCATCGTCCAATATACGTTGAATCTGAGGTCATCGGGGGGTTGAGTGGTGTCCAACAGATAACGGTCGATCATTGGACGATGTTCGACCAAACATTGGCCCGTAGTCAACCGATGTTCGAACGATGTTCACCAATGTATGAGCGATGTAATATACATCGGCCTATTATCCTGGAACATCGCTTTATGATTAGCAATGCTTCGCTGGGCCTTTGAAAGTCCAACCGGCAACCACGACATTTTTATCATAAAAGGCATTGGTTGCCCATCGAATAACCATCGCTGGATAATGTGACTGATTCTGTAAGGATTACTAGGCCGATGTGAACCGATGTTAGGGCATCGTTAACATCACGGATTACCAACGATTACCACCGGTCTACGGCTACCGGCAGGGAAATGTGACCTAGGCATAATGCATCACTCATACATTGGTGGACATCGTTCGTAGGTCGGCCTACTATGAGCCGATGTTTGGTCGAACTTCGACCGATGATGGGTCGATGTATGTTGCCCACCATTCAACCCTTGATGACCTCGAAGACCTCAGATTCAACGGACACTTGACGATGCTCGGCCAATCCTTGAAAGATGTGTAAATGATGGGTTGCCGATGAGGAGCGATTTGATGCATCGGTGGAGACATCGCAGATTTTTACTACAACTTATTCTCTACTGATGATCCCAACCGATTAACCAAATGGCCTCGGTCACTGTCCGTTGTTTAAAAATAATTAAAATAATTAATATTTTTGTTTAAGCTGTAAATTTAATTAATTGTTCTGATTAGTCTTCCAATGTCATTGGAAATCCGACTTAAGTATCAGTCACATTATCCACCAATTGGATATACGATGTGAAATAGTTTTTTGATAAAAATTGAGTGGTTGCCGGCCAGACATCTATAATAATCGGAATCGGACGGTGACTAAGGCCATTTGGCGAATCAGTAGGGGTCATCGGTAGAAAATAAGTTGTAGTAAGAAATCAGCGATGTCTCAACCAACGCCCCATATCGCTTCTCATCGTCAACCCATCATTAATCAAGGATTTGCCGATGTATGCCGAGCATTGTCAAGTGTCCTTTGAATCTGAGGTCATCAGAGGATTGAGTGGTGGGCAACAGATATCGGTCGATCTTCGGTCGATGTTCGACTGAAACATTGGCCCATATTCGATCGACGTACGAAAGAAGTTCGCCAATGTATGAGCGATGTAATATACATCGGTCGATTACCCTAGAACATCATTTTGATGATGTGACATACTTTAAGTATCAGTCAAATTATCCGGCGATGGGGTATACGATGAGAAACCGCTGCGTTTTTTGATAAAAATGGGGTGGTGGTGGCCGGCCGGACACCTAGAGTAATCGGACGGTGACTGAGGCCATTTGGCGAATCGGTGGGAGTCATCGGTAGAAAGTAAGTTGTAGTTAAAACTCAGCTATGTCTCCACCAATGCCCCACATCGCTTCTTATCGGCAACCCACCATTAACACATCTTTCAAGGATTGGCCGATGTATGGCCGAGCATCGTCAAGTGTCCGTTGAATCTGATGACAGCGGGGGGTTGAATGATGGGCAAACAGAATCGGCCGATCATCGGTCCATAATAGACCGACCTACGAACAATGTCCGCCAATGTATGCGCGATGTTATATACATCGGTCGATCGTCCTAGAGCATCGTTTAAAGCCCCAGTCACATTTCCAAAAACGACCAACGGCCGACGAAATTTGAAGCAAAAATGGGATTCTTAGGGTGATAGTCGGTAATTCATCGGCCGTTGTCTTGCCCGATTTTGACCTCTTGTTTTGTGTCCATCGGTCCAAGTTATAATTTTTTATGCGTCGGTGGCCGATTCATTCAATTGAAGTTATCCGTCGACAAACCTTCGATCATCGTCCTACCATCGGCGGTCAGTTTATTAAGTCGGTCGTCCGTCGTTGGACAATAAGGGTGTTTAAAATTTCGGCCGACGGTAAAAATCAAACTGTAGATCAGAACTCGATGATCGGGTGACGATTGGCCGACTTGTGAAGATTCAACCTATTAAGGATGCATAACACAAACAAAATATTGATGCATGTATTGTTATACATTTTTTGAAAGGAAATAACATAAATATTTAATCCGTAAGATATAAAGAAATCTTAAGTATTCTTTGCTGCTTAGATATGCACCATTTGTCGTTTTTATGCAATTCCATACAAAATTTTGCACACATTTTCAACATTGAGTAACAATTTTATAAGCATCTGCCACTTTGCCTTGCAAACATTACTCACATCCCCTATTTGAATATAGATCTTTGAAAAATTATTGCTTGTTTCTAAAGAAAAAAAAATTGTGTTATTTATTCAAGTCATCGATGTCCCTAGGATATAATGTGACTGCTCCGTGTCGCTCGATACTGTGTCAGTCGATCATGTTCTTTCAGCCGACAAGACCAGAAAAATTTAGTCGCCCGACCATCGGCTTAAATATGACCTAGGCATTATGATTTGCAATGCGTCGCTGGGCCTTTGGAATCCCGCCTGCAAGCACGCCATTTTTATAAAAAACGCATTGGTTGCCTATCGTATACTCATCGCTGTATAATATGACTGATACTTTAAGGACTACTAGGCCGATGTTGACTGATGTTGGGACATTGCTCACCGATTACCACCGATTACCACCAGTCTACGGCCACTGGCCGGGAAATGTGATCAAGGAATTAATAAAGGTAAGCTTTGTGAGCCACAAACAGGTCCATTACTCATAATTCGATTGTCATACATAACCCGAGAAATGTTAATTACCTTAGTTAATTATTTACGTAAAGTTTTTACTCTTGTTTTTTTTCCATTATCTACATACAAATTTCCACTAGTACATTTAAAGAATTAAATGACGCAAATAATTTGATCCTATTATGTTTTCTGTCTAGATATATTATCCTCTATGAAATATAACTTTTGAAAAAATGCCTTTCTTAATTAAAGATGCAATACGGTCTTACTCCGCACATGAACATCGATTGCAGTTAGAACTAATCTCTTTCTAGATCATATAAAAATCTTTTGAAAGTAGCTTCAAATAAAACTTAAGATTTTGTTTTTCCCTCTTTTTTCCTGAAAGAAAGGGAAGTTATTTTCGGTTTGTCTGTCCGTCCGTCTATGTTTCTCTGTAACACTTTTGTTTCCGCGTAATATCTCGATAAGCAAAATGTTACACCACAATGTCTTTGTGTGTATAAATCTTCATTGGTTCTACCCTCCAGCAACTTGTCATTACTATTTCCTCTTTCTGTGTTTGAGAATCTTTTGACTCCTCCTCATCATCACTACTGTCAGTAGACAGAGTACCAATATTGCCCCCATAATCATGTTTAAGCCAATATCCTCCTGCCTGTTCTTCGTATTCTTCCATACTTTTGCTACTTGTTGATTCGCTATTCTTCTCAAGCTTGATGGGCTCCTCAATCAGGCCAAGGTGGGTTCTATTATCATGTCTCTTTAAGTTTATCTCCTTATTGCGCACTGTAGAATATGACTTTTTGTAATCCTTTTCCGATCTTGCCATGCACATGTATGTGCACATGGGGCATCTTCGACATTTCCCTGGAGTAACTTTTTTTCTTCGCCATATACAGTATATAAACAAAGCATGCATTACAGGTTTATCACATCTGTTATGAACTGCAATCATAGTATTATTACATTTCCGTTTCATTATCATGTAACCAGATATGTGGTCTATGAGTTCTACCTACTTGAATGATAATTGCTTGCTGGATTAATATCAGACGGGATATCATCAAAACTTGTATGATGATCTAAATCAGAGTTTCTTTTTACCATAATAATCACCCCTTAAACCGCCAATTTCAACGTTCAGTATTTCATTATCTTCTCCTGATAGAACTTGGATACGCTTTTGCGCATTCTATCTTCACTCTGTACATGAATGACCTAATCTGAACCTCTTGGACTACAATTTACGAGGCATGTCAAATCTGACATCTTTTCCCAATCTTGTAGGGACCCTGTCAGAAACTGGTTAATTTAGGTGACGTTCCAGGGAACATGCTAGTAAATAAACATACACCTCCTTGCCAGGTTGAAGCTTTTTTCATATCAATTTGCGGTCATGATAATGATTTGTCTTGTCATAGACGGATTTATTTGTTCCTAACGAATGAGTGAGTCTTTTCAAGACATTCCTGCAACTCCCACACGCTCTTATTGCTTGGCATGTCCTTTATTTGAGGTGGCATCTCATACTGGAAATCCAATTGAGTAGCAATCTCTCTTCCAGACATCATCATGTTCGGTGTAATGCCTGTTGTTTGTGCACTGAACTGCGGTAGGCCATCATTTTGAAAGGTAAGTGCACATCCCAGTCATTATGATGATCATTCACGATCGGACTGAACATCTTTATGAACTTTCTGTTAAATCGCTTTACCATCCAGTCGGAGTGGGGATGGTATGGGATGGAGTTTGTTTTCTGAATGTCTAGGATTTTTCACATTTCTTTGAAGAGATTGCTCTCATATTGTGGTCCTTGATCGGATTGTACCATAGCTGGTACTCCGAATCTTGTGATAACCTTCTCAACAATCTTTGCTGCAACGGGGAACGCTTCCATATTAGGTATTGCAAAACATTCAGTCCACTTTGTTCAGTACTCTAAAACGACCACGATATATCGATTTCCACTGGCAATTCTTTCAAATAGATAGCCAGAATATACCAACTTCATTGGAGCCTTGTTGTTTGATGTTGATGGCTAACTTATTCATCTCAACAGTCCGCAGGAAAATTTAATTTCAAATCTTTTAGTATATCATCAACATGAATGGATGTATATGAATGGACATGGGCCTTGGAGGCTGTTTGATTGAGGTGGCTGTTCCAGTATTAATTGTATGCTAAGTAATTATTGTTTGGTCTCAAAAGCAGCATTTGATGCTGCAAACAAATGCAAATTTCAATATCATCTTTGAAAAGCCTTGACATTATTAGTTTCTATCCAGTAACTGATCTTAGTACAAATCCTTGAGATGGTCAGGCAATTTTCTTTATAATTCTATATGTTACTGGTCTTATCTTAGATGTTCTCAATTGAAGATAAAGAGCTACCAATGTTCCCTAATATAAAGTTTGTATTTCTGCAGAAGGATTCATCAGTCTATCAGGAGCTACTACGTTGCCTTCTAATAATGTTCTGACCACTAAACCTCTATCAGATTCTTGGAAACTATCAGATGACTCTACGATACGAAATTGTAGTACTCAAAGAAAGGAGATAATGCATTGTCCATGGTAATAATTTCACTGAATGGTGGAACATTAACACTCTCAGCTAAGCTAAGGGTATCAAACAACAACCTATCTTGCCCTCAAAAGCAAGTTTTACCCTTGCCCTTAATGACTATACAAGAATCAAACGTCATAAAATCAAGCCCAAGTATGCCATTTACACCAAAGTCTTCTTTATATATTTGGCTAAATGTTAAGTCCGCTGTTGTAAGGGAAATTGTTAGGAAACACTTTCATGACAGTATATTCAGACATTAGGAAGGAGTTGCTTACATCGTGTCTCAGCAAGTCTTGGATGCATATCATAAAGACCAGAATGTAGTATGTCTGGTATAATAATAGTGAAGATCGCTCCAGCATCTACAAGTAGTTTAACCCTATTGCCATTAAAAATGCTTCGATTAATATATAGATAATACCATTAGTATACCATCTTCCTCAGCTTTTCGACTAAAGTCTGTTCTTTTGGCTGCGCTATTCTTTTGCTAAGCATTCTGATGTTCACTTCTTATAGGTGCTGACCTTTTTCTTGTGCTGGCACTTGTCATGCCTTGTATCATATTGAAGTTCTGTACAAACATCGAAGTGAGACTTAAAAAATCACCCCATGACGAACTTCCATCAAATTTATCTGGTTTCACCATGATATTTTTTTCTCCATTTTTCAGCCTGGGTAATATGCTCAGGGCGGCATGTTGCAAAATTTGTTTCATTTCATAAGGGGAAATCATTCCTGTATGTATTAGCATGGTATCGTGTGCTCGTAACGGAAAACCTACCTGGTTCGCCATCAGCACCTCTTCTTACATCGCTTAGATTGTCAGGCCTAGTATATGCATTTGGTAGGGTGGTCGTCCTATTAGTTTTAGGTTTTGCGCCTTCACTCATATAATTTTGATCTATGGTAGTCCGCCTACTTCCAGGCAATCCCGAGTCTCTGGCGACCGTTCTAGCTCGTCCTTTATTTATACTAGCCTGAAGCTTAGCTCCTACTCTAAGACAGTCTTCTCAGCATCCATTTCGGTTTCAGACATATCAATAATTTATTTACCAAAAAAAAAAGAAAACGTCGACTGAATAAATCAAGACATAAAAATATTTATATAAATTTAATTATCGAATACATCCCAAAATCTCGACCCTGCCACCAAATTTTGGTATGATTTCAGTGCACTGCTGAAGTATCAAAATATGTTTTAACCTTATCTATGTAAAATCAAAATAGTAAATCACTATAACAATCGGAGGTAAACAACAATTAAATGGGTAGTCCTAACCTAACGCTTAAAATGAGAAGCCAGTCGCCCCCGGAATACCGCATATACCGTAGGACGTAACTGTTGTAAGTCTCTTTGGTATCTTACTCTCCTGCATTATAAAAAGTACAGTTATTTATTGTCACTACTGCATGAGTGCCAAACATCATACGTCAAACTACACAGGTGACGATTGATTACACCGAACAGTGACTTTATATAGAGGCCATCAGATATAGCGAGAGACCAATATGGTGGACAAATTCTTTTTACGAATCGTGTTCAGCTTTAGATATCAGTGAATCTTTCAAGTTATTACCTTAAAGAAAAATCAATATCCGTAAATTACAGGTGAATTCAATTGGAAACTTGATAAGTGTTTTCCAAAAGGATTTGTACATGAACACTATGATAGCTGAATGATATTGTTAAACTGCTTTAAGTTCCCTGCAAAATACCAGGGTATGTTGTCCATTTTTATGCGCCCGGATCGATAGACTTTAACCTTCGCCATAACTTTTGAACCACGAAAGATAGAGACTTCATATTTTGTATGCATACTCCACTAATTAAGCTCTTTCAAATGACTCAAGGTCAATGACTCTGTGACCTTGTCTATGACTCTGTGACCTTGTCTGTGGCCTTTTATAAAAATTATAAATTATTACAATGCACATGAATATTTTGGGGTTTTGGGGGGCACAAATCAGGCTATTAAAATCCTTTGGACATGGATATGAATGACAGAAGTTCAAAGAAACATACATTTTTTAACTAAATCACTTTCAGACATACTCATTAATCAAAAGAAATAATCGAAAACGCGCTGCGAACTGACATTCAATGGTAAAGAATTTGAAGGCCTAAATATGAAATTGAATTTAAATCTAAAAATCTCTGCAATGAAAGTATTCATTATCTCAAACAGTGAAGATAAAATTTGTAAATTGAATTTATCAAATGGTATATTTATTTTTTGTAAAACAATTACTGAGAGCAAGAAATATCATATATGAACTTGTTTAACTAGTTTCAGAAGATGCATCATTATACATACAATATCAGGAATGAGAAAAAAAAACCAGTGGCTGACTCTCTAAGTTTTTTTTTTATAAACTTAACTTAAATATATGCAAACGATATCACCATTTTGAAGTTAAATTTACAAATACAAAACAAATATATATTTTTAAGAGGGAATGTTTAACAATCACAAAATGCTTGAACTATATGGTAGTAAACTAGTATGGAAAAGTTTGTCAATGTTAGATTTTAACTGGATATAAGAAAATTATGTATTTGAACATATTTGCATTTGTACATTATACATATATATATTGTTCAATTCAATTCATAGATTACTTCCTGTCCCCTTGGAATAATTCCAAATTCTCTGGGTTAGTCATGTGACTGTAGATCCAAAATAAATAATGTTCATTCTTTAAAATTTCTGGAAGTGATTTACAGGTATATAAACTATTTTGGAGCTTAGTGAACATTTCTAATTTAACGTTTAACTGATATAATCTGATTGTACATGTATTCAAAAATGCCGATTTCAAAGAAATGAAGTATGGCTTTTTCAAAAGGTAATTTTTTACTTTGAATTAGGTTTTTATATGTAAAAACTCTAATTCATTTTCTGTATTTATTTTTTATTGATCATTTGTATCATGTTAACATCATTTTGGTAAAAAGCGAATGCATGATTCATATCATTTAAAATATTTATTCTTTTGACGACATTTATTAGGCCATTGTTGATGATTAATTACCGGTAAATACATTCGAAATTTTGTTTTAAAATTCTGAAGAACGGTATATGAAAATAATAATAATGATAATTATTATTATTATTATTATTATTATTATTATTATTATTATTATTATTATTATTATTAATATTTAGAAAATTACACATTAGAAATAAAAAAAAAACACTTTGCATTGAATTATGACACAAAAACAACCTGAATTTTTTTTAACAAAACTTTAGCAGAATATCTTTTTGGATAAATTGGGGATGGGTGGGGTGTAACGTTTAGTTTAAAGGACAATGTTTTGTTCTAACGGGAGATGGAAGGAATAAGTAAAACATTAAAACCTATTTGTAAAATGATTTAGTATCCGGGTATTACAAAAACAAAATAATTTATGTAGATTTTTTTAATATCATTTACACGAAGACAAAAAAAGTACTTTCAACATTCTTAAAAATACCATTTAAAAGTGTTAAAGACTGGTCATGGGATAAGATATATTTAAAATCAATAACCTTACAAAGAAGCTAGGATAAAAAATAGGTGTAACTTTAGCTGTCTTGCGTATGTCTTTAAATTAAATTGAGGCCTACATTTCAAAGAATTTTTTTTCTATTCAAGAGGGATTTTGAGTGATAAGGAATGAATCACGTACTTTTTGTATGGCATTTGTTCACCCTTTAATCAATAGATACATTCTCACAAAGAATATAAGTGAGGTCAGTTTACCGTAAAAGATAATTAAAAGTATGTGGACAGTGATTCTCTATTACAGTATTTTTTAATAGCTGAGACAATGATTTTTAATAAACTAGACAATATCATAAAGAATGAAATATGATTTATGGGCTTATTTTTACGCGAATTTAAGGCCGAGGTTTTCAATCGGTCGGTTTTATTTTCAGATAATGCCTAGGTCAACATTCCCCTGACCCGGTGGCCGTAGACCGGTGGTAATGCCTAGGTCACATTTAAGCCGATGGTCGGGCGACAAATTTTTTCTGGTCTTGTCGGCTAAAAACATGATCGGTCGACATGAGTATCGGGCGACACGGAGCAGTCACATTAATTCCTAGGAACACCAATGACTTGGATAAATTACACAACAAATCTTTTTTTAGAAATCAGCAATATTTTTCATAGATCTATATTCTGATAGGTGAAGTGAGTAATGTTTGCAAGGCGAGGTGGCAGAATTTTGTAAGATTGTAGTCACAAGTCGGCCAATCGTCGTCCGATCATCGAGATCTGAGCTACAGTTCGATTTTTACCGTCGGCCAAAATTTTGGAAACGCTTATTGTCGAACGACCGACTTAATAAAATGACCGCCGATGCTCGGACGATGATTGAAGGTTGTTCGACGGATTGCTCCAATTAAAGAAATCGACTATCAACGCAGAAAAAATTATAGCTTAGGTCGATGGACAAAAAATTGGTTGGCCGACAAAAAAGAGGTCAAAATCGGGCAAGACAATGGCAAATGAACTGCCGACTGTCCCCCGAAGAATCCCGTTTTTGCTTAAAAACCATCGGCCGTTGGTCGTTTTTGGAAATATATGACTGGGGTTTCATCATAGAGCTTGGTAGCTAGATTACCTTTAACGTCTTTTTTCAATTAAAATATCCAAATATGAAACAGATGTGTCAGACTCTGTGGTATCTTTTATCTCCAGCTGAGCAGGATATACAGTATATGGTATCGACATAAGAAAAGAAATTAACATTGTTAATTGACAATGCGTCGTCGATATACAAATGCTTTCTATCAGTATTCAGAAAAAATTAAAGGAATTCAAAGGGCATTATTGATATTGAAATTCTGCATGTGTATTTATTTTATTCTTACTAGAAATTATTTTAAGGTAGAGCACTATTCAGTCTCCACAATAAAGGGTCCTGTATTAACTGCAATCTGACGTGTAAGTCGGGGGAAAACGTGCTTGCGCGTGATATTCAATGTGACTGTCCAAATGGTTATGAAGGAATGTTTTGTAAAAAAAGGATGGAAAATGTACATACGGTTTTATTCATAATCATATTCACGTTTATTTGGTTCAGGAATAAACATTTTATGCATCAATGGTAAATTTGAAAAGAAAACAAAACCATCATATTATGATCTGTCTCATTGTTTAGTCATTTCAATAGATTTATTTTGATAGGTGACCAGAATTTGTGACAAAATCACAGAACCTTCTTTAAAATTATATTTGCTGACATGGTCATTGTATCGACCATAGGACATACGAATTGATGACTTTAAACGAGACTTTAATTTTTTCTTTCATCAACTTGTTTTAGAAAGCATGCTATACGTATGAACAATTTCTAAATCTGGGAGCAATTGGTACCCATGGGAATTCCAATACATTGTTCGAAGACCTGGTCTTCAAAAACGACACAGATATTGTCAATCAGAAACTAAAGCATCTTTTTGATGTCAACTTCCTAGTACTTGTGTGTATAATCAGAATGTTTTTTAACAAAATAATTTTGCAAATGACAAATGACCAGGTAATTAAATTTACGAGTTCCATTTTTTTACATTGAAAAAGCAGCTATCAATGATATCAAAAAGCCTGGACTATAATTTATCGCGAGGAGTGATTGTATATAAAGTTGAAAAGTCGGAAGTTTTTTAAAAGGTGTTGATTTTTGGGAAATCTTGTGATTTCAAATTGTCCAAAAGTTCCATGGAATTTTTAAGTATCCACATCTGATTTACACCACTTCTTGAATATATTGTTGCACAGTACTCTTAAAGTTTTTTCCTTTACTACAGTACTGTTAATATCTTAGTGAGGAGTAAACAAAGAGGCTTGGTTGAACATTAACTGGAACCCGCTATGTATCTTTGTAAGGATTCTTATGAAGTTTCGGAATCCAATTAAAGTATAAGTCACATTATCCAACGATGGGGTATACGATGAGAAACCGATGCGTTTTTTGATGAAAATGGCGTGGTTGCCGGCCGGGCACCACTAGTGATCGGACGGTGACTGAGTCTTTTTTGCGAATCGGTGGGGTCATCGGTAGGAAATAATTCGTAGTTAAAATTCAGCGATGTCTCCAACGATGCCTCACATCGCTCCTCATCGGCAACCCATCATTAACACATCTTTCAAGGATCGGCCGATGTATGGCCGAGCATCGTCCAATATCCGTTGAATCTGAGGTCATCGGGGGGTTGAGTGGTGTCCAATAGATAACGACCGATCATCGGTCGATGTTCGACCAAACATTGGCCCGTAGTCGACCGATGTCGAACGATGTTCACCAATGTATGAGCGATGTAATATACATCGGCCGATTATCCTGGAACATCGTTTTATGCTTAGCAATGCATCGCTGAACCTTTATGAGTCCGGCCGGCAACCACGCCATTTTTCTCATAAAACGCATTGGTTGCCCATCGTATGCACATCGCTGGATAATGTGACTGATACTTTAAGGACTACTGGGCCGATGTGGACCGATGTTGGGGCATCGTTAACACCACGGATTACTACCGATTACCATCGGTCTACGGCTACCGGCCGGGAAATGTGACCTCAGGCATAAGTCCGGCTGTAACTATGCCATTTTTATAAAAAAAAAACCCATTGGTTTCCCATCGTATACCCCGTCGCTGGATAATGTGATATACTTTAATGACTACTGAGCCGATGTGGACTGATGTTGGGGCATCGCTCACACCACAGACTACCACCGATTACCACCGGTCTATGGCCACCGGGAGGGAAATGTGACTAAGGCATTAGTCACTGTTTAGTACCGGTGTACGCGGAGGTATGCTATACAATACACAGTGGCGACAAAAATTACTGTGTACTTCCAACGCAGGAAAATAAGATACCAAAGACACTTACAACAGTTGCTCAGGTCAGTGCAGAATACAAACACAAATATATGCGTAACTGCAATAAAATTAATATAAAGGTCCTGCAAGATAACCAGCACGAACACGGGCAGCCATTACACGCCGATACCCCTGACAGCAATCAGATGTAACGAATTTGAAGAGTATACCTGTAGATAATAATATCGAAAATGGCGTATGTCTTTTTAAGAGTTGTGTTCAGCTATAATCGAAGCGGCTGTATATTAAAGGTAATTGTTTTCCTGTACGACATAGTATAAACGAAGTCTTTTTCTCTGGTGCAGGGCCTAGATTAGCTGCAGATCTGTAGCGTTATGGTTTTATATATTTGTCTTTGACCATAACGCTACAGATCCCGTAATGCAAAAAAGGTGCAATATTTTTTGCTCACTTTTGGGGAGAATTTCTCCACTTTCCAGCATCGGACAATCAACTACCTTTCACTCCCTAATTCTAGACACATTCTGTAGCCATTATGTATTTTTTATCCATCTCCCAACCATTTATAGTTGTCTCTACATTCAATAAACTCGCTTGAATTGAATTTTCAGCAATCCTACAAATGATCAAAAGAGTTTATCACTTGTAGAGAGGACTATAAAGGGTTGGGGGATGAATAAAATATACAGATTAGTTAAATAATGTGCCTAGAATTAGAGAGTGAAAGATAGTTAATTGACCGATGCTGGAAAGTGGAGAAATTCTCCCCAAAATAGCGCAAAAAATATTGCGCCGTAAATTGCACCTTTTTTGCATTACGGAATCTGTAGCGTTATGGTCAAAGACAAATATATAAAACTATAAAGCTACAGATCTGCAGCTAGGCCTAGGTCTGAAATTTAAGCAAGCGAAATGTATTTGTTGCGGACAGAATTCTACACATTTGAAATTATTTCTTTTAAGATTATTATTTTAAATATTTTGACAATTTCAATAAAATATACTCGTTTATTAAAGGAGCAAAATTTGGCGTTGCAAGCCGGTGTAACGACGAAAAGTGACCCCCGTAAAATGTGAACAGGGGGTCATTTTTCTACATAGAAAAATGACCCAGGGTCAATATAGTACGACAAATAAGGTCGTTTTTTAACCGTAGAAAAATATTCCTGACCAGTAATTCTACGACTCCACACACGTTGAAAAATGACCCCCATAGAAATTAGACCCCCCCTTTTTTTTAATACAATAATACCTTATCATGTGTCTACTGATATTTGCTTTATACTTTCAAATGTAAGGAGAGGAAATTTTTTTATGTACTTTACTCCTTTTCAACATATATTTGATTGCATTGATAGTAGCATCATAATTTATCTGGTATGGATATATTTTGGCTTGCAGAATCCTAACGAAGATCAATTCAGGAGCATAAATTTATGATGATCTTTTCTGGGTATTCTTTTATCATTCCAAGGTTTTATTCCGAAAATGGCATGGTATGTTTCTGATAAACATAAATTTGTAGGAAGGCCCACGAAATTAACACTTTTAACCATTTGAATTAATTTTTGAAATTTTTACAAATCCAAAAACATAGCATAAAGGCAACCTAATTTAACCATATAAATTCAATTCCCTTAATTTGCTCTTACATTTAAACTTACATATACTAGGGTTGTTCGAAAAGTTCATGAACGATGTGAATCTTTGTTATACAAGTTTCAAGAAATTTAAAATAAACTTACTTTCATGTGTAAAAATATTTATTTTGTTGATATGTGAAGTTTCATTTCATTCGATTTAATAGAAATCAATTTCTACATTTTAAAATCAAGGTATTTTGTACCCGCGGAGCATACTAAACGGCAATGTAACGTCAAAAACATAGCGTCAAGAATTTCTAAAAATACTATTCCTATACATTTCACACAGTTTAGTTCGGGGAAGACAAATATTTTAAGATGATGCAAGCCCTTCAATAATAACTAACTAAAACCCTTTTCTAGCACGTGACATTCATTTTTCTAACAATTGTTCTGATTGCATTATTTCCTTTGTCAATGTTTTAATTTCATTTACCACTTAACTGTGCTTTCACAAGATCAGCAACTCGGAAGCACCCGTCTTTCCATGATGTTCCAAATTTTTAGCTCTACTGGTAAGAGACCAGGAGAGCTTATGCGATAGTAATGCGTCCGTCGTCCATCCACCTGTCTGTCCGTCTGTCTGTCTGTAAACATAAAAAAAAATGCTACTCCTCCTACAGATTTAGTCTGATTTCAGTATAACTTGGCACACAAGTAGACTACACTAAGATACACAATTCTGTGTATCGGTTTTTAATTTCGTTGAACGGTGTTGCCGTCTTTACTAAAAGTAGAAATTTCTATGAAATACTTTTAATATGTTGCTTTTCCTACAGTTTTGGTCTGATTTCAATATAGCTTGGCACACAAGTAGACTACACTAAGATACATAACATTGTGTATCGGTTTTTAATTTCGATGAACAGTGTTGCCATTGTTACTTAAAACAGAAATTTCTGTGAAATATTTTTAAGATGCTACCCCTTTTACAGTTTTGGTCTGATTATAATATAATTTGGCACACAAGTAGACTACATGAGATTTATAATTATCATTTTTGTGTTTTTGAATTTGATGATTGATGTTGCCATGGTAACTAATATTGAAAATTCTGTAAAATTTTATTAAAACCTATCCTTCAGTTGTAGTCTTATTGCAATCTCCCCCCCCCAAAGAGAGATCATCGACTTAATCAAGGATCATTATTCTATTTATTGCTGTTGTAAAGTTTTAAGTCCCAACTACTACTTTATCTATCTTTATTATAAGTACAAACCAGTAGAGCTACAGTCTGGTTAAAAGTTTTGATTAGATTTTTATAGTTAAATCGTTTCTTCACAGATTGTCCTCATCGGACACAGAGTCTCTGTCTCTCAAATATCGCCTGTACCAATTATAAACACATGCACGGCTTAAATGTGACATAATTTTTGATTCCTTTAACATTTTTAGAGTTATTCGGGGTTTTTTCCGAGTATAACACACAATCGCATCGTTATCTGTTGCTCTGTGATGTTCAACAACGTCATCATTTTTGTCGCTTGAAGAATGCTCTTCTCAAATTGTTTTTTTTTTGCAACGAATCAAAATATTAAGCCAATATTTGGAATATGAATCAATGTAATGGTACTTAATTTAAAAGTCTCTGTTCCTTTTTACACAGAATATAACTAGATGTTAATTTTACAATTTTTAATACAAATCATTTGGATTTATTGTTAAAATATTTCTACCAAATTTGATTAGCATATGACGTTGATTAAAAGAAATATGACAGGAGTTCACGTACTTTTCGAACAACCCTCCTATATGCAGTACTTCTTTCATTATATAATGTAGTTATGTCATTATATTATGTATATCTCTTATTATTCGAGGTGTTTTTATCATTAAATAAAGTGCTTTAAACATAACGGATCGCGGAGCAGGTCAAAATTTTGTAAGTTACGAACTATACACTAAATAATGTTTATAGTCATATTCTCTGTAAAATGAAGCAAAAACGAAAAACAAACGAAAAATCCAAATTTAAAATTATTACATCGATTCGTATTCTAAATTATGACTTAATATTTTGCTTTGTTGAAAAGAAATAAACTTAAGAAAATAGGTAGCTCTTGTTTAAAACGACAAAAGCGATGATGTTGTAGAACGTCACGGAGCAGTTGGTCGATAACGATGCAATTTTGTCTTTTACTCAGGAAAATTCCTGAATAAACTCAAAAAATGTTAAAGGAATCAAAAAATTTGTCATAAGGGAGTTGTGCATGTGTTTACAAATAGTATAGTTATTATTTGAGTGACAGATATTTTGTATCAGATGAGAACAATCTGTTAAGAAGCGTTTATCTGGAAAAAAAATCTTAACAAAACCTTTAAAAAGTTTGAACGTCAAGAAAAGACAAAGAAAAGGCGCTTGAGAGTTGTTTAACCTGTGAAAGCAGAGATAAGTAATAAAAGAATTTAAAATCCTAACAAAGAAATTTATACAACAAGAGCAATTCCTAAAAATGAATTTCAAGTATAGGAAAAATGATTTAATGATTGAGCATTGGATTATATGTGTATACTTTGTGAAATGTATAGAAATAGTATATTTTAGAAATTCTTAACACTATATTTTGACATTACATTGCCGTTAAGGGTGCTTCGCGGGTACAAAACATGTTGATTTTAAAATGAAGTAAATTGATTTCTGTTAAATCGAATAGAATTAAACATCACACATCAACAAAACAAATATTTTTACATATTGTATTATACTTATTTAAAATTTCTAGTGAGTAATATAACGAAGATTCACATCGTCCACGAACTTTTCGAACAACCCTCGTAATGAAAGTTGCACATGATATAATGTAAAAACTACTTTATATATATAATTAAAATATTACCGCATATAATGACGGAAACACTATGAGACAGTCCCGGCGTTCCATACAATTTAATTTAGTACTTCTTTTTACAAATAAAACCATTCCTATATTTTAATAGAAGAAAACCCTATTCATAGAAAACCAAATCTTTTCAAAAGATCTATAATTTTCTAAGCAAGCACCCCTTTTCGCGCAAGTTTTTAAAGAAGGGATCAAAAC